>NC_045545.1:71954984-71977484 GCF_009769535.1 Thamnophis elegans
TCAGAAACCTTCATCCTTATCCCTGATATATTAGGAAACAAACTTAACATCAGTTCAGCTTTAGGAGAGGAAAACAGTATTGTGATGTTTGCTTTTGAAGAACAGAAGTAATTCTGGATATTGAAAACCTGAGAGTTACACATTAGATCTTGGCTCTCTTCCTACATCACCCTTAATTGGGTTATAGAAGAATTATCAAGTTGGGTGAAAAACTAGACAACTAAACAATTGGCAGAGTCATTATTTTTGAGTCTGTTATTTTTTTGCAGGGGAGGGGGAGGAAGCATTTTAAACAGAAAAAAATAGATGCATTAAGCCCATTGGAGATTTAAGGAGGTAACTTACTACTAGATGTATTTGCAGAAGGTCAAAACAGGCAAAATGGCAGACAGAGAAGATCAATTGTAGTTCTGTCCCTTTTGTACAAAGCAAGGTCACATGCATGCAGTGACACTGCTATTAGAGCTGTGGTGGCACAGTGGTTGGAATGCAGTGTTATAGGTTAACTCACTGCTCACTTCAGGAGTTCGAGTCTGAGTGGGTCAGCCTTCCATCCTTCCAAGGTGGGTAAATTGAGGACCCAGATTGTTTGGGGAAATATGCTGACTCTGTAAACCGCTTATATAGGGCTGTATATAAAACTAAATGCTATTGCTATTACCACTAGCTTGGTTATTTTGATTCTTGCTATTTACTACTGTAAATCTTTTACATTGATCTTTATTTTATTTCCTTTATGTCATACATTTTTCTGGGAACAAAAGGCAACGTATTGTATATGAGGATATCTCCTCTTTTTATTCCTAGAACAATACTGTGAGGCAAGTGGAGCCAAAACATGTGGCAGGGACAAAGTTACAACATGCTCTAAATTAGAACTTGAACTTGAATTTCCTTAGTTGAAGTTCAACATCATACTCTGATTTTTATATTTTTAGGAGCCAGGAGGATAAAGGGCTGGGGCATGGGTTACCCATCTCCACAATAAGTTTAGGAGAGTCCATAACTTGATAGATTGGTAAACAACTGGTTGTAAGTCGAGGACTATTTGTAATAGATTAAGAATCAGTGGTGGGTTCTGGATACTGTTGCAACCAGTATGGTGCAACAGGGCTGCACGTCCACCACATGAAGTGCGCATGTGTACTTACTGCCCGCGATGCTCCGTAATGGCTCTGCGACGCTCCAGCTGCTCGACGGAGCATTGCACAGGTGCCCTATGCTCCATGCATGTGCGCGAAAGCCCCAGTCGGCTCAAATACAGGTAAGGAGCCCAGGTGGGTGGGCGGGCCCTCTGGAGCACATACCAGAATGGCACCTGGTGCTCCCAGCAGGCATCAGTATGCCTTTACCAGGACATATCAGTTGTATCCCACCACTGTTAAGAATTAACTCTTCCATTGATGCAAAATTTCAGGTTTATAATCAATACAGTTTCCAGATATTTGGAAGTGTAAAATATATAATGGTGTAATATAAACAAACTTAATACGGTTTGAAAAAGCAAGTAAAATTGAAAAAAAAAATCCCAAGAAACCAACCATGCATTCTCTGAGAACTTGAAAAATGGGGAAAAAATTTTTGGATTCCACAAAACTGTGGGATACATCATTGCTCTACTTAAGGTGGCACTTAAAGCCACTTAAGGTGGCCTTCACTATCACCAAATGTCCCAGCCTAGAGGACTAATTTGTCCTGAAGCAGCAAAATGGTTTGCTCTGGCCCATTACTTTTTCACTTGCTCTCTTTAAAAGATTTAATCAGAGACTTATACTATTTTCCCTCCCCTGACAATTTAATTATCACCATTAGAAGATCTGGTGTGCAAATGGTTTGTAAATAATAATGAGCCTTGATTTAGATAGGCTTATGACAGCTGGACATCTTGTTACTTTGAAGAGATGACCTCTATACTTTCAGGTCCAGACTAATTTTTCTCTTCCCTTGTGTAAAACAGACACCTTTTCTTTTCTTTAAAAACAATTTTGATGGACTTGTATATAAATAGTTGTGTGCGCAGCAGAATTCAACCCTGAAGTCTTGAGCGAAGTCAGCAACAGTAGAACTGTTTGAGTCTGAGTTACAAACCACAATGAGCTTAATCATTAATCACCAGTCTTTAATTAACAGCTCTGAGCTTTGAACAAAAGGCGCTTATCACAAGGCTGCTGAGGAGCTGTGAACCACTTTGGTATGTTTCCATTTGGAAGACCCAGTGGCCTTCAGAAGAGAAGCTGATGGAGCAGCTACCCTTTGTGTCAAGAGTCAAAATATTAAGAGAGCAGCTGTTATGGCCTTTATCTAGATTGCAAGTAGTTTCAAGCTAACTCAACATATGCAAGCTGCCAGGTACCCAAAACAAGAAGTTAGTGTAGGAATGATTTATTGAAAACAGAAATCTGGCCTACCCACAATTACCACCTATGCATAGGTGAAATTTAAATAAGGGGGAAAGGAAGTTCCTTTAAATGTGAAAATGTTGACAGGGAGGCACTCCAAATAGATCACTTGGAAGGGATTGGCAGTGGAATAAGCACTCTAAGAAATAGAGTTGTCATTGTTTATAATTTAATGAAGTTTGAGTTTAATGTAGCCTTCAGCCAAGTTATAGTATGGTGACATATAGCAAAATGATAGGATTGCTACTGCAAATTGACACTGATTGATGAGGGCTGTTGTGCATGCTGTATCATGGGAGGTGAAGGGGTGGAACGGAATATGTTAGTTGCTTCTACAAAGGAAATCTTCCAAACTGTCAACAGGTAGATTTCACTGTAGCCAAATCCAGTTCTGAAAGACATTTTGAGAGAATATGGCTCAGCCAGTGAATGTGAGCCTGGTATGTTGCATTTTCCTCTCCTGGGTTGACAGAGGCAAAGTATTATTATAGAGGCCTTAGAAAAGAGATTTGCTTATGTAGGTTAGTTTGACGTGTTGGCCTTTAATTATTTCCATTAGATGAAACACTTGATTAGACAAACACCCTACATTACACAATAAATACAATGATTTTTTTTTTAAAAAAACCTGGCTACATATCCCAGACAAAATTTTGAAATATGTCTGCTGTAATTCTAAACAAAGAGTCAGTTTGGTTTCATTGTTGAGCCATCAAGATAGAAATGGGGTGATTGAATTCTAGTGCTGCCTTTATCACAAGCCAGTCATTCTCTCTTAGCTCTAGGAAGGAGGCAATGGCAAAAAAACTTCCTGAAAACCTTGCAAGAAAACGTGAGGGACTAGTCTAGGTAGTCACCAAGTGTCAAGACTGACTTGTAGGCACAAAAAACAAATGCTAAAAATCCATTTGCTGGAATATTTAAAATCTTAATACAGTCCAGCTTAAAAAATGGAAATAAACAAATGAGTAATGAAAAACATGGTCACTCCAGTCCTCATGAAGGCTCCATCCCACAAACCATTAAGTTGGAACTGGTTAAGCTAAAGTCACACCTTCACTTATAGGAGACAATCCCTTGCTGAATGTCACATTAAAAATGATGGTGAGAACTTGGGTATATCTTACTTATAACTTATGCCCTGTTTTGTTTAAAGGGTCTTTCTGTTAATAGAATAGAATAGAATTCTTTATTGGCCAAGTGTAATTGGACACACAAGGAATTTATCTTTGGTGCATATGCTCCCAGTGTACACAAAAAGACAAGTTACATTTGTCAAGAATCATAAGGTACAACACTTAATGATAGTCATAGAGTATAAATAAGCAGTCAGAAAACAACCAATATCAATATAAATCATAAGGATGCAAGCAACAAAGTTACAGTCCTGCAGTCGTAAGTGGGAGTAGATGGGTGATAGGGAGGAGTTAATCATATTATGTGGGCAGATTCAGGTCACTTCGTGGGAAGGAATAAGCACCTTGAACTTGATGATTCAAGACCAAACTTTGGTTCTAAAAACTAGACTGGGAGCAGGATTGTGAAGTTATTTTTAAATGGAAGTTTTAAAATTGTAAAGAACAAAAAGAATGAGAGAGGGGGAGAATCCCAGACATATTTTTATGCTTCCCACTCCCCATTTTCTTTCTTTTCCTCCATGTCAACACCAAACAAGACAGGACTAAAATTAATGGGGAAAGCAGCAATTAGCAAATTAGGTTAGCTGCGTGTTGCAGTGTGCCATGGCTGCCAGGTGTGAGGGGTTCTGGCAGTATATTTATTAGCGGCTGTCAGAAAGCTGACACTTTGATGAATGGAGCTGGGTAATCAGTACCCTCCAACAGTGAGCACTTCGAGGCCTCAACATGGTAAACTGCAAAATCAAAGCTTTTTCTACTCCCCTTATAAAAATAATGCACTCTACTGTGCCCCCCCTCCCAACCTGCAAGGGAAATGTACTTTTTCATTGGAAATTGATGATGATGACGATGATAAAGAGAGAGAGAGAGAAGGAAACTTCAGCTGATGTGGAAACAGTTCGCTGCTTAAGAGCTTCTTTTTGCCCCTTTGTCAAGAGGTCATTCAGAGGCTAAAGGGTTGAAAATCTGGTTTGTCTTGCCTTTATACCCGAACCACTACATAAATTAGTGGTTAAGTCAGTGGTTATTTTAAAAGAATGTAGATGCATCATTGTGAATATCAGCTAATTCCTATTTCATTTATAGAATGGTATTGTTTCCTAATGGGACATTGTGGCTCAGTGACTAAGACGCTGAGCTTGTTGATCAGAAAGGTCGGCAGTTCGGTGGTTCGAATCCCTAGTGCCGCATAATGGAGTGAGCTCCCATCACTTGTCCCAGCTTCTGCCAACCTAACAGTTGAAAAGCATGTAAAATGCAAGTAGAAAAATAGGGACCACCTTTGGTGGGAAGGTAACAGCATTCCGTGTGCCTTTGGCATTTATCATGCCGGCCACATGACCACGGAAATGTCTTCGGACAGCGCTGGCTCTTTGAAATGGAATTGAGCACTGCCCCTAGAGTCGGGAATGACTAGCACATATATGTGAAGGGAACCTTTGCCTTATTATTTCCTAATGTACGTCTAAACTGCAGAGCAGAAGAAAAAAAAGTTGATACGGCAACCAATTTGGTCCACTCAGCTCACCCTTTTGCTAGACATCTAATCAAATAATATCTATCAATTTTTTTTGAGAATTGGTATCCTGACCTAATTTCCCCCCTTCTCCCTTTTCCTCCTTTTTTGTACATTGTGTTTTAGAATATAAACGGAAAATCTATTTTTTTTAAAAAACTATTCTTGAAATGTGTAGATCTAATAAAAGGGTGGGCAGATCTGGAGAATGACAGATTGGGGCTTCTCTGTAGAGTCTCCCATGATATTTGGAGAACTAGTTTTGGAGGGGAGCAAATGCTGCTGTGCAGACATGCTGGAAGTTAAGTCAGTTGGAAGCAAGAGTTTCAGGAGTGACTTGATGGAAGCATTTCCAGAGCCAATCCTTATCTCACAATGTTCTAAACTGACTGCTAGAAACTGAAAACAGAACTCTGATGACTTACAGAAGTCACTCAAGGAAAATAACCATGAAGTTCATCTTCAGAGTAAATGTTTACAAAGTTTTCTTTTCATCCAAAACCTCTTAATGAAACTCTAGGTGGGAACTCCCCACATAAATAGAACTGGGTAAAAACTTCAAAAAATATTGCATACTACAAAATCCTGTTCCAGAATGGTTATCATAGCTTATATTTCTTAGTTATTTTTTAAAAAATTAGTTTATTATTATTATAATGGCTCCCATTAAGGGAAAGGTTTAATATTTGATTGTAGAATTATTTTGCAAGCAGCAAACGCTTAGACAGTAAGACTTTCTGAAAGTTAAGATACCTTCTTCCTTAAAGGAACTGCATTATTAATGAGTTTGTATTCAGAATATACAAGATCTGAATTTCAAATGGAACTCCAAGAAATCTGAACCAGGAATGCCATCTTCAAGCTGTTAAAGGATGTGATGTAAACTGGATCTTAAAGAATCAAATAAGAACAGTCTGTTTTAGTGCCCCAGTAAGCATAAGCCTGGCATAGAAATAAGCTTTTAAGTGAAAAAAAAGAAGAAAAATACACTAAGTGTTGGAGTTTGTTTTGTGCTAATACTCTTGTTTGAAGTACCAGCCTACCTTCTTTCAGCTGGCCCAGCCTGGCCCAGCTTTGTCATGATTGGTGCCATCTCCGGAGTAGTAGATCATGACTCTGTCTCACCTCCATGATCTACAATGCCCATACATCCTTAGAGTGAGAGTGCACTCTGATGATGCATTACACCAATACATCATGGACACAGAGTTTGCTCGGGTGATGTATGAGTGCCCTGAGAATGTATTTCTCAAATGGTAGTATTGTTCAGGGACAAAGCCTAGCCAAGGAGTAGATTCAATTTAATTACAGTGCAAGTGGTAGTCCAGTCCTACGAGGTATTTTGGCATCAGAATGTTGGCATCCTCAAGAAATATAGGTTGCTGTACTCTGTGCCATTGAGTTACATTCCAACATGCTATATTTATTTTAAGTCATTTTCAAAGGAAGGAAAACAACTTCAACAGCCATTCAGAGCAAAAGACTGACAGAGATTTTTGGAGAGAAGTTCCATAGAATGTAATAGCTGAGAGGGGGACAAAGGATTTGTACAATTTCTTCTTGTATGGATAGGACTAAATGCTTAGATATGCAAGTACAGGCTTCTGGTACTATATTACTGTGAGCTTCCACTATATTTTATCAGTGATAACTGTGAGCAACCCATAAAATTAAGTAGCACGGCTATTAATGTTTTGTGTAATATTTTTGTTGTGTTGTTATTTATGGTGAGGTTTTATTTTGAATAAATAGAACAGGTGATTTGCATTATGTAATGTAAATTCTACACTGTCTAAGAATAAGTCTCACTGATCTCTGTAAGACTTATGCATTACTAATTCAATCTGGATCAGAGTTACAAAGTTAAAAAAGACTCTCATGCCATATAAATTCCATGATCACATTGGCTTTGTCTCTTTTCTCTGGAAGCTACAGCATTTCTCCTTTTTTCTCTAAGGCTCTGTAGACTAAAATGCCATTTCCTAAAATCTGCAAAACCCTTAGTGCTCCTATTATAGATTTGCTTGTTTAAAAATATTTTCTTCTGTATTTACTGGTTACTTCCCCCCTTTTTACTGCCTTATAAAATGACATAATTTTTTCCAGTTTAGCATTGTGACATTCTTACCTATATGCATTATTCTTACCAATATGCATTATCTTGGTCTTACATATTTCTTATTAGTTTAATGATAAGTGCTATGTGTACAACACATGTTGCCTTGCTTGTAACTTCTACCCCAGTGGAGCAACCAGAAATTCACTTGTTCCTATAATACGTCTTGTGGATATAACACACTGTTAAGCCATTCAATTCTGGTTGGATAAAATACATAGAGAAAATCTTTTTTTTCAGCTGTTGTGTGACCTCAACCATAGGTTCTATTAGCAATGAACTTAATCACTGTTCTCTCCTAGATTGCTATTAAACCTTAGCTATAACCAGCCAAGAAATTAATCTCCAGTGCCCAACCTCTCCCAGATCCTACTGTGCTCTGGGCGACCTTTGATCTTTCATTTGCTGGACTTCATCCATAAATGTGCCACCCTTGCTGTGTCTTCTGAATCTCTTGCAATCTGTTGCAAGTCAGAGCAAGTGGAATGGTTTGAATATTTTGGCTCCAATCACATTCTTTCTCTTTTCATCTCTCAATTTTTAAAAACTAAGCCAGTATTTCTCTTCTCCAATATTTCTTTAATATCAATAATGGTAGAATATAATTGTTTAAAGAGAAGAAAATATATGAATTAATTTTTTATTTAGCCTCCTCCCTCATTTTTTGTGTGAAGGATTTAAAAATACCATCTGCATCAAGCACTTTCTAAAATGATAATTCTATTTAACTTTAACATTTGGTACATGCATTTGTATTTCTTTTATTCTGCTATCAGTTTTTATGTCTTTTAAAATTTAAAATCTAGATTTCTATTTCCTATTTAAATTTCTAGAACTCTTTGCATGAGGAAGAGAGGCTTAGGGATTATTTTGATTGAATTTTTAACCTAAAAGTGCTTTAAAGAAATGAAGAAAGCATGTAGTAAAAATTAACTAATGAAATAAATATTATCAGGCAAAAATGTTTTGAACAAGGTCATGGAACCACAGTTATCCTGTAACTGATTATGCAAAATAGAATGGAAGCTTAATACCACTACTGACACAGAGGTCCATGGATGCTTGTGGAGAGCAGAATAACATAGCTGGCATAATCAAATGCCACTAATTACAAATTTTACCTCAAATGAATCTTGACATTACGGCACAGATTTTATGCGTCATTGTGCAATGATACCATGATGTATGCGATAGCACTGTAGCATCTACCAGAATTCCTATGGATGGTTCCTTTTGGAAGAATGCCGTAGCTTAATAAGAAGACTATTAAAGATATTAAACAATCTGATATGATTAAAAGGAAAGCCAAACTGAAGATCAGATCTATAAAATAGCTGTGTGCTTTTCTCTCTGATATAATTACATAAGTATTGTTGCTATGTATCATATTCATTTGTGATCTGAACAAAATCACCTATTTTAATAATTGGATTTTTAAATATAATTATTATGTAATACCCTGTTTTCTTTCTGTCTTTCATTCAAAAATGTCTCGGTAGTCCACATGTAATGATCTTTTGCAGGCCATGTGTGGATAAGTCTTACTTAAAATATATGATAAAACCAATAATTAAGATTTGTATAATAAAGTGCAAAGGACTACATCATAACCAGGGGTGAAATTCAGCAGGTTCTGACAGGTTCTGGAGAACTGGTAGTGAAAATGTTGAGTAGTTTGGAGAACTGGCAAATACCACCTCTGGCTGGCCCCAGACTGGGGTGGGAATGGAGATTTTGCAATATCCTTCCCCTGGAGTGGGGTGGGAATGGAGATTTTACAATATGCTTCCCCTGGAGTGGGGTGAGAATGGAGATTCTGCAGTATCCTTCCCCTGCCATCCCCACCAAGCCATAGAACTGGTAATAATTTTTTTTGAATTTCATCACTGATCAGAAAAATATATAAATCTAGACTGATGTTATTATTCCTATTTTATAAGTGGAGAAAAAGCATGTTCGATTATCAATTAGATTCTGGTTCACAACTTAGTTATTTAACTAAGGAACTATCCTTGCTCTTTTTGAAGGTAAATGGACCTTTTGGAGAAGCAGGAATAATACTAAATACATTTGCAAAATTAAATTGGGCATAAGCGGATTCAAAGTAATTGAGTAAAGCCATATGTATGTCCTACATGGTTGAATTATATCTCAAATAAATGTGTATTGGATTGCAATCTTAGAACGCTAAGTGAAAGAGATGGACCTACACTTTTTTGGCCATATGTTTGCTGTAATTCCCATCTTGCAAAAATTCTCCTTTAATTACTTTTAGGGAAACAGGATTCAGTTAGTAAACTCTGCAGCTTCAGGATAACTTTTATTGCCAAGCATGCATTACCAAGGACTAATTGTTAGCTTGGCACACCTGCCTTCTCCCCTGGTAGCTAGAGCCAATGAAGAAAAAATAGTAATTTATTAATGATCAAGTCACAAACAGTAATGAAAACAATAGGAATGTCTGCAGGAAGCAATGCCAGGGGCAGAGGTGCAGGTGCTGGGTGCTCTAAAGTGAAATGTCGGCAATTTTACTGAGCTAGTTTGCAACCTTTCCTCTATTTTTGCTTGGTTTGTAGTTGGTTTTCCTTCCTCCACCAAATGTTTTGCTTGTACCCCGGGCTCAGCATTCTTGCTTTGGGTGATAAAATATCTGTCATCCTCAGAATGGGGAAAAAGCACAGAAGCAAAATAATAATAATGATAATAATAATCCCCAAACAAACTTGTAAAGCCTGAAAAACCCTGAGAAAGGAAGCCAGATTTCAATTAAACAGATGATTTGTAGTGAGGCTGTTGAACTCATGCTGATAAAATAGAAAATGGGGAAAACTCTTTTTTTTTGTCATAGTGGATTTATACATTTCTGTGAAAGTTGCATTGAGGATGTTTAGAGAAAACCTTAAATATTTACTACATTTTTAGTGGATTTTTCAATCCATTTTGTATTGATATGAACTTAAACTGGCTGTGTTTATGTGATATGATAAGCTTTGTTAAGCTTAGCCTACTTTGTTGGTTGTTCCTTGAAGTGCAGAGCAGAGAAATTAAAGAAATTAAATTCAGTTTCCTGACTTGTTTGATGTTTCTGAAGGTCTACCAGTTATCTTTGCTCTATTGTGCCTTTCAACACTTCATATGCTTCATTCATGTTCTAAATACAACCATCTGCCTAACTTTACTACAATGTATTGTGCTGTATTGTACAAATATGACTATTGTATTAAACCATTCATCTGGTTTAGGTGCGTGTGCAATGATTAGTAAAAGCCTTAAAACATTAAAAAAGAAAAGAAAGTTGCATAATGTATATACCAGTGGTGGAATACGACTAGTATGCCCTGGTACTAGCATACCGGTCCCTGCTGGGAACACCAGGTACCGTTCCGGTACGGTGGTCTGGAGGACCCACCCACCTGCCTGTGCTCCTTACCTGTATTTGAGCTGTTCGGGGCTTCCTGAGCAGCTGGAGTGTTGCGGAGGCATTGTGGAGTGTTGCGGGCAGTAAGTATGCATGTGTGCATTGGGCATGTGTGCACTCGTGCTGTGCATGTTCATGTGGTGGACACCTGGCCCAGTTGCATCGTACTGGTTGCACCGGGATCTGGAACCCACCATTGGTATATACTCATTATACAATTTCTTCGTAGGGAAAGCAAGATTATATAAATTACCAAAAACAACAAGAACCCCCAAAGTATGAAAAATAATAAGTAACAGAAGTTAAAGGGGGGGGGGTCGCCAGCCGGCATTGGGGGGGGGGGGTCGCCAGCCGGCATTGGCTGGCAGATGGAATCCAGAGAAGGTCTAGTCTGTGTGACCGAATCGGTCTTTGGGAGGTAATTGGCAGGAGGCGGTCTCTCAGGTACCCAGGTCCAATGCCATGCAGGGATTTAAAAGTAAAGACTAGCACCTTGATATATGCTAGTTGTTCCCAACTCTGGGGGGTGGGGGGAGGTGGTGCTCATCTCAATTTCAAAGCTGAAGAGCCAGCACTGTCCAAAGAGGTCTCCATGGTCATGTGGCCAGCATGACTAAACACTGAAGGTGCACAGAATGTTGTTACCTTCCCACCAAAGGTGGTTCCTATTTTTCTACTTGCATTTTTACATGCTTTTGAACTGTTAGGTTGGCAGAATCTGGGACAAGTAATGGGAGCTCACTCTGTTATGTGGCACTAGGGATTTGAAACACTGAACTGCTGACCATTCTGATCGACAAGCTCAGTATCTTAGCCACTGAGCCACCATGTCCCATCTGCATAATACAATCTATCTAATGCTTGCTGCAAATCAGTTTGGATTTTAATTAAGTGTATGGCATTGATTGATATATTTTTGTTGGCAAATTGGTGGGAATGGAGTTGATGATGGCAGTTGAATGAGTAGCTGGTTAATGGACCTGCTCTATGATATTCTTCTCTGGACAAGGAGATGACGTGTTTACCTACAAGTGCTCCAGTTAATTGTTCCTCAGAGGAGACTGCAAAAGGATGGAATCTAGAAAATTTAAAGCACAGGGAAATGGGGGAACCTCTTAAACCAAACAGGCAGCTTTATGAATATAAGGTTCACATATTCCTATTTGTAATCACTTTTGGAAAAAAATTTCAGGTATTGCAAAATTTTGGAATGATAGGTTTTACAGCTCTGGATGAATTTCCTTCAATCCTTAGCAAAATAAGCTTTAACTACAAGTTAACCTTACTAAAGCTTTGAAGAATTTTGTGAGAAGGGACAAATAAAAAATGAAAAGAAACATTATTTGGACTAAAGAGAAGATTGGTTGACGTTCAAATACTTACTAGGCATTTTATTTATACTCACATATGTTTTAATTCCATCATTTACTTTTCTTATTGCAGTGAGCAATTCAATATTCATATAAAGTAAACTTTGTTCACTTTACAATATGCTTTGCCCACTTCAAAAACCATACAATATATTTCTTGCATTCATACATTTTTCAGTTACTGAAAGTACAAATAATTATATGTAAACCAATGAAGTATGAAGTGAAATTGAACTGACAGGATTTCATTCTTTGCCATCTTTTACATTCTTTCAATAAAAATCTTTCAATACACTTTACAAACTAGCTCCTTATAGGATTTGTCTCTCTGTGTCTCTGTCTGTTTGGGGAATAATAAGATTGTTGGTCCTAATATACTTTCCCACATAAATCAAGTCATACAACTAAGTCCATAAACAAATCAAAATCTTTAAAAAATAAATCAGCTTAAATGCAATAGATTAAACATATTTCTTTATGTACATAAATATGGGGGACACATAGCTCATCTTTTTGACTTTAATTCAGGAAATTCTAGTGATAAATACATTACCAACAATGAAAACAAAGATGAAAGTCTTCATTCAAAAATAATTCAGAAAAGGCAATTTGGAATGTGCAGGAATTTCATGAGTCACGTTAAAGCAATTAGCGTTTTAATGATGCAACGGATTAAAGCAGTTTGCCATTTATTTTTTATTTACAAACATGTACAGAAATGCGAATAAAGATATAAGTGCTTTAAATAAATTTCTGCATATTCCACTGCATCGCATCTAAATTCTTTCCTTCCTTCCTTCCTTCCTTCCTTCCTTCCTTCCTTCCTTCCTTCCTTCCGAATTATTCTCCAAATACACTCAATTTTGGACTAAATGAGAGGACATGATGCCTAGCAATCTACATAATTCTACATGCAAATAAATAGAAAATTTCCAGCTCTCCCAAAGACCAAATAAAGGATATAAATCACTCTGCTGAGTTGACAATTTATTAGGTGGAGACCTAAATACAGTGATAAATTTGTAAGCTGCATTAATTTCAGTAGGACTATTGCTTGTATTAATCATCAGAGGATTATAGTGATTAACATATAACAATTAGCATTTGTATTGGCAAGAGAAATATTATATTATGAAGGATTGTATTTTGATTGCATCTTGAGGCTGACTTTAATTTTCAGGCAACATAGCTGGTACACCTGGCCTGATATATGCTTTCTTCTTTCTCCTCCTGTACCTCCTGAGATCTGAAAAGCCTACATAGTATTTTGTAACATTTGGTTGGTTCTCTTGAAACATTATAACAGTTTGCAATCTAAATTTCCATGGGCCAACATGGCTATAATTACTCTTTACAATCATACTACTGAAGAATCTAATTAATTTATTGTAGCTTCAGGACAAACATGATGTTCTTTTTATATAGTTAACTTATGAAATCTCCTGAAAATAATGCAATATGCTTACTAATGTAGTCCCTTTCAATGATCAGTCAAATTCCTGTCTAATGGATATTATAGGAGAGTTATAAATTCAGATGACCTACAGTGTACTGTAGCAGCATTTGTCTTCATCTGTCTGGGTACTGGAAACGCGTATAAGCTAAATTGGGTTCATCTTTGGGTCTAATTCAAGGTGGCAATGAATATTTTGGAAAATCAGTTTATTAAAAAAAGGAAAAGAAAGAACACCATTTGGCTTCTTCTGAGCTATACTGTGAGAGATGAATACACCATCATGAATACACCATCATTTCTATAATAATGGCTGGTTCCCTTATCCCAAATACAAGAATTTGGTTAGGTTTGTTGTTCTGTGTGAATATTTATGTTTTTCTACTTACAGTACAGATTGTGTGTCTAGGCACACAAGCACATAAATGGATTGTTACTTTTTTGCAGAAATTTCTCACCAAATATTTAGGGCTATAAAAAGCTATTGATGTCTTTATCAATTCAGTTGTTCCAGTCAATGTTTTCTTTTGGTTTTCTGATCAAATATAGGAAGTTTTAGGTAGTTTCTGCACTGGGTTTAATGCTGGTACAAAGCTGTTCAACAGGGCCCCTACTAATTTCCTCTGAGCACTATTAATAAAGTCACTGAAACAGAAATGGGTATTTTCAAGGCTACTTGTATTGCAGTGTGTGGATGTTCATGTTTTCATCCCAGCTGATAGGTCTGTGTTTGGATAAATGCAGTGATGAATGGTGGGTCAGAGAAGGAGCAGGCTGATTTTGCTCCAAGCTTGACCCCATCTCATTTCTGACATTTGAAATGACAGGTGCATTAAAAAGTTATTTGTTTGGGATGGAGAGGGAAGGGATGTCATGTGCAACACTCACTAGAGGTGGTACCTGGTCCAGAAAAATAGCTGGAATAAGAAAATGCTCCAAGTTGTCCTCTTTTACTTGCATGCTGTGTGGCTTTAATGCCATATGTAGGTATGAGAATTCAGAAATAGATGCATCAGTCAGAGTTCCTTCCTGTCTGAGAGTGAAGAGAATAAATGGTTTCATTATAGACTTTTCATTCAACTAGTTTATAATAGTTGCTCCAAATGCTCCAGATGTTTTAAATCTGAAGTCACTAGTCTTATTTATTTTTATTTATAAAATGATGAACTGCTTTCCCTTCCCCAAAAAACTAGACCCAGAGAACAATCCAATAAAACTGTATCTTGGAAGAATCAGGACTGACAAAATAATATTTATTTTACACAACATGCATTTAAACTTTGGAATTTAGTTTTATGAAATATGGTGCTGGCTTCAAAAAAGAATTGGACAAATTTGTGAAAATCATGTGGATCAGTGGCTATTAACCTTGAAGGTAGTGTAACCACTTCTGATGGCCATCTGCTGGTAGACCTTCCTTGTGCAATTAGTTAGCATCTCTGAGAATGAGAGATGAGCCAGGAGTCTGATCCAGCTGTCACTGATTATGTTCTTATGTCATAGAATGTTTCAATTATATGTGTTTGCTTAATCTGAAACCCAACTACCATGTACCGTATTTTCACCCATATAACCCGCCCACGCAAATAACCCGCCCACGCGAATAACCCGCAGGTTTTCAAGATCGTGTAAAATATTTTCCGTATACCCCGCCCTCTTATATAACCCGCGACGAGTAAGCCATCGGACCTCCCCATTATAACTAATCGGCAAACATTACATTAGCACTATTCCATCGGACCTCCCCATTAAAACCAATCGTCAAACATTGCATTAGCGCTATTCCATCGGACCTCCTCATTAAAACCAATAGGAGGAGAAAGCCTGGGCGAGCTGGGGAGGGGTTGGAGGAACGGAGGAGAAGGGAAACTGCTGAGATCGGGGAAGGCACGGGAGGCAGGAACGGAGGAGAAAGCCTGGGCGAGCTGGGGAGGGGTTGGAGGAACGGAGGAGAAGGGAAACTGCTGAGATCGGGGAAGGCACGGGAGGCAGGAACGGCTCCGTTCCTGCCTCCCATGCCTTCCCCGATCTCAGCAGTTTCCCTTCTCCTCTGTTCCTCCAACCCCTCCCCAGCTCGTCCAGGCTTTCTCCTCCGTTCCCACCTCGGGAGGAACGAAGGAGAAGGGAAAGTGCTGAGATCTGTTAACAGATTAGTTAATCTGTTAGTCGCCGCCGTGTAAAATATTTTCCGTATACCCCGCCCACTTTTATACCCCGCGGGGGGGGGGCATGCAGGGTAGGTAAAAAACGTGAAAATACGGGTAAGCTTGGACCCCAGCTTTTCAATTTAAAAGAAGTTGGGAATAGTATGCAGTTATTCAATGTTTTTCAAAAAGAGTAGGGTTTTTCCTCAAAATTTATATTTTAAATATAAATTTTAAATTGAGTGTGTTATCTTAAATGTTGCTGAGGATAAGGTAATAGAGGCAAACACGGTTTTTTTGGTCTACTCTTTCCTTTTGTGAAGGGTGTTGTCCTAAATTCAGGTCTTTCTTCCTTTCAGGTAGCTGTAGTAATTCACTGTGACTGAGTTCACATATTGTACTAAACTATAATGTGCTTTTTGATTAAATTCATAATAAAGGTCTATTAACAAATAATTAAGTTTGTGTAACAAGGGATAATGGTCAGTAGGAGAATAGCAGCAATGCAGTAAAGGCTTTTTTTCTATGTTTAAGTTTCTCATGTTTCCTTTATAACTGGAGTACTGCTTTTCTTCCAAGTTTATGACCAGAAGTGCCTTAAATATTGACTGCTGCTTGGAAATTATAGAAGATGTGGAATACAGCTCATGGAAGAGTATTCCACCATCCATCTCATTTATTGTCTCTTAAATGGAGAATTTACTGTAACACGGCTCCCTTTAATCCTGCTGGACCTCCAGTATTTCTATCTATCCTCTTCTAGCCTTGGTATTGCTCTTGTTCTTAGCAGGTAATCAAATTATGAGGCCAGTTCTTAAAATGCCTTTTAATATCACCTTAATAAGCAAATGGTTCAATTAAACAACTTATCATCAAATGTACTTTCTACAGCCAAGCCAATAGCATCTGACCCATTGAACCTCTCATTGGTCTGACTGTCCAAGGAACAGATTTGTACAGGGAATGTACAGCAAAGTGTAAATCTCTCCCGCGGCTGATTTATTTCTACCAGGCTTCAGTTCAAAACATTCACAACAGAGCATTTCTCTTGCTGGGATTACAGAGTAAGTCTTTTGTTCTTGACTGAGTACAACAGCATTGTATCAGAAAACCATCCTTGAGCAGTCAGTGAGCGTAATTGTGAACGGAATGATTTGTAGAAAGATTCCAAAGGTCATGTGCTGGTTCTATGCCCACATACTCTAGTGAATTTCACTTGGTCACAGGGCAATCAAAAATAAAACCTTTGTTACTACTGGTTGAGTACATGGAGTAAGAATCAGAGTAGCAAGAATCTTTTTTTAAGTGTAGTGTAGAGTTTTTACTCTAGTGAAGAGTTAAATTTGTTTGTACTTGTTGTAATAAAGGTTGAAAGTCACTTCTTTGTAAATTTCTTTATTAGACAAGCAAGAAATTGAAAGTAGTCTATTTTAACTTGGCAAGATTTCTGTCTATAGGTAAAGAACAATAAAGAAAATTTCTTATAAGACTCTCAATGTGTCTTTCTTGGGGTTTTTTTTTTGGATCAAGACATTTTTTGATGAGAAGATTGGCCATCTCTTTGATGTTCAGCATCTTATATTAGATTGAAGAGCTCATATCCTTTTAAGTAAAAGGAGAAAGCAGATTTAAGTGTCAGATTTAAGAATAAAGTCATCAAATCTGTGCAAATCTAGCAAAATCTGATTCAGACGGTCTATTTCATTTGAAAATTGACCTGATATAATGACTTTAATCCATTTGTAAAATTACTCCTATTCAATCAGATATTTGAATACGATCATCAAATTGGGTCAATTCACATTTATGAACTGATTCAGAAGAAATTAGGTTGGGATAGTATCCAAATTACCCAAATCAATTTAGAACACTTGATTTAAGAATTCAGATGTATTGATTTTTCCAATCAATTTTGAAAGCTGATTTGGCTCAGGTTAGATTGAATTATTTTCTAATCATGTCTCCAAACTATTTGTACAAGCCTAATGTATAGGTATTAATTCTTATCTCAGTTAAGTGAGAGGTGTGTAAGAATATAAATATTTATGTTCCTCATTCAGAGAGAGTGGTGATCCGGTTGTTAAAATATTATCAGGTTGGAAAGCTGAAGTTTGGTAGTATCAATTTGGTTCATATATCATGATTAAGCTACTGTTTGCTTAATGATGGCTTTGAATACATCACGGTTAGTTTGCATAATGTTCTGGCAGAGTGCATAGGAGACACGCTTTCTTTGCTTCTCTGCTGGAAACCCAATTAATCTATATACCCTGTCTCCACATCTTGTCTTGGAATTCTTGCTTAGTAATTAGTTATTGCTGTCACGATTCAACTTCAGGACGTTTCTCATCTTGTATCCTCTGCCAAACTTATTCTGTTAGACAGACAAGCCCACCACAACCTACACAGCCCTTGCAGAAAATAAAAAGGGAAAAGAAATACAATCTAGTACAACCTCCTGTTTCTGTAGAGTAGAGAAATGTGATTAAAGCAGGTATGTCCAACGTCTGGCTCAGGGGCCAATTGTGGCCCATTTTCAAATTTTGAGCGGCTCACAGCCTCTTCTTCCTGCTGACTCAGCCTGTCACTCATCCCCGCTGGCCAACATTTTTTCTTTCACCGCACATTAATGTTAATGGTTCAAAGAATGTCAGGCTGAATGGTTGGCCCCATACATTTTCACCTTACCAAATCTGCTCCTCCTTGCAAAAAGTTTGGAAACCCCTGGATTAAACCATCTAGCCAGGGGTGGGATTCTACCGGTTCAGACCAGTTCGAGAGAATCTGTAGGCCCGAAGATTAGTTGATGAGCAAGTGGGCCCGCCCACTCCTGTGCTTTACCTACCTTTATCTTCTCAGCTGAGTCATGTGGCAGAGTGGGTTGCCATGCCTCAGCTGATTTCCTTCCCAAGTAGCAATCTGGAAGGTAAGTATTCTCTAAACTGTGCACACGTACTCAATGTGCAGTCCGCAAACTGGTTGTTAAACCAGTGCCATCCCACCCCTGCATCTAGTCCTCCTCTTCCTGAATCTTCCTGAATCTCACTAAACGTAGGCAAACTCAAATTCAGAAATATTATATATGAAAACGTATTTACAAAAATATAAGCAGTGTTCTCAGCATGCCACAAGATGGAGTTGGCCCATTATAATTAATGTTACCAAAAAGAAAAAAAAATATTCTGGCCCAAATATGACACAGAATGCTCTCCTTGTGCAGAAACCGCCCTCCCACAAGAGACAATAAATCTGTATAGATAAAGATTATTAAAAAACCTCTAAAACAGAATTTTTCCCAAGTAGAATTGTCTTTACTTTGCTCTTTCCTTCCTGACTTTCTCTGTCTTCTTGAGGTAATTCCAATATTTACCAAAATTAAGAAAGCATCCAGTTTGTTTTCTCAGTTCAGGAACACAAACAAAAACTCTGTTTCACTGGAGTTCTAACTCTAAGTATTTTGTTATAAGAAGAAAGTTTTTTTCCTCTTGAGGAGTGAAAGTTTGAGGAATTTGTCTGTGTCTACAAGTCAAAGTCAACTCACCTACCTAGATAACAAATAACATTTTCCCATCTTGAATGTGGATTGAATGTCAGATCCTGGCATAGGGGATTGTAAAATGCAGTTTACTACAACTGGATTGCACAACAAAAAACGTATTTTGGTTTAGTGAGATACGGGAATCACTCCAAATATGCAGAGCATTAGCAAATGTTTGCTAGATTTATAGTGTAATTTCCTCCAAGAATTTCAGGTTACTGTCCTGTGGCCCTTTCCACAGTATTTTGCTGGTCTACTAATTTAGTCACTATGTTGAAGAAGGAAAAAGATCGGTTTGGCATGATCTGGTTTTAACAAACCCATGCTGACTGCTAGTTATTACTTTACTTGTTTCTTGATGTTGACAGATTTGGTTTTTTTGAAAATTATCTTTTCCAGTATCTTCCCAGGTATTGATGTTAGGCTGATGGATCTATAGTTGCCTGGGTCTGCTTTTTTCCTTTTTTGAACATGGGAACCACATCAGCCCTTTTCCACTCTTCTGGTAGTTGCTTGGTGCTCCAGAATTTTTGGAAGATGTGGTATAGTGGTTCTGAGATGACATCTGCCAGTTCCTTTAGAATCTAGGATGTAAAAGAGCTTTCCGCCCTCCCCCCCAACAGACTGCAAAGTAGTCTGAGTTAAGAAAAAAAATGACCTAAATCACCCTGTGAGTTTGCATGGGAGTGGGTGGAGGTGAATGTGAATCTCTCCAGTCCTAGTAACATCTTAACCACCAAGCCACCTTCTCAAATGTTGCCTATCTAATAGTGATCACAATGAATTTACTTGGTTCTACAGAGGACAGTTGGGGCCAATTAGAATCAAAGCCAGTCAGTCTGGAGCTTTTCAGAGAGCTTTCCGTATATGACCTCAAGTATTGGTTTGGGATGCTTTAATAAATATGGAAGCTATTTTTATTTTTAATTATTGTGTTCTGTTTATTATTGTCAACTGCCCAGATTCTTTTCAGACTACAGTAGGCTACAAATCAAATTAATAAATTCCTGTTTTTTACTACTAATTTTATCAGCACAAATTTTATCAAAACATGAATATATCATTTCCCATTTCTATTAATTTTAAGCAATTTACTGCAATACTATCGATAGTAAGGGAATCTTGCCAAAGTTTTCTGGTTATGAAAGTATATATTAATAAAATTATGAATGCAATTAATTTAACTAAACTCTATAGTAATTAAATTAATATTAATTTAAACTAATTGACTGTTACTTTATTTCAAAGCAGCCATCCATGGAAATGCTTCCCTACTGCAACTCTGCATGATGTCTTGTTCTTTTTTTTAATTTACTCAAATGTTAATCTGCTGCATATTTATATTATATAGGATGTAATCCCTGCTGCCATTTTATGTACCCCACATCATTTGAGAATCATCAGGAATTATTTCAGAAAAGACTTGAAATATACTTTGCCAGTCAGTCTGGATGCAAATATGCAGATGAGTTTCCCAGTTTCGAAGGAGAATGTACTAGTAGAAAAGAAGACTTAGAATTGCAGGACATTTCAAGTTATGATCTCAGGATAGGATGTCCATATTGTGTAGTGGGCTTCAGTAGGCAAGAACAGACAGCATAGATACAATAGCATATATTGACACAAAACTGGAACTGTGGCATAACAGGCAAATCTCTGTAATTTATACTCTGGGTCCACAGGTCCTTAACCAATGACAATACTTGAGAAAGCCCACCTAAATATGAATGTTCTAAGTTTCCCTCCAAAACAGTTGCAGTTAACAGTTAGGGTCATCTAAAAGTTAGTTTCACTTTAACAGGGCTTCCTTTCTCTGTCTATCGGCTCATCACAAGAGACCATCCAGACAGAAAGCCATTATTTTTACTGTTGCCTTTGTTACATTTGTGTTGCATTTGTGCTGATAAATAAATAAAGGGAGACTAGTATAGATCTATTTCAAGCTATTTAGCTCTCATCAGCTAGCCATACCCTTACTGGGATTCGAACCTGTGCACAAATGCAACATACATAATACACACACACACACACACACACACACACACACACACACACACACACACACACACACACATATATATATATATATATATATATATATATATATATATATATATATATATATATATAAGATTTTTACAACCCCTGAGCCCCAATTATGGGAGGAAGCTAACTGCTTCCAACATCTGTCAATCGGCTCGTCACAAGAGTCCATCACGACAGAAACCCAATATTTTTACTGTTGCCTTTGTTATATTTGTGTTTTTTTTATTTGTGCTGATAAATAAATAAAGGGAGACTAGTATAGATCTATTTCAAGCTATTTAGCTCTCATCAGCTAGCCATACCCTTACTGGTTCCAGCCCAGGTTCAAATCCCAGTAAGGGTATGGCTAGCTGATGAGAGCTAAATAGCTTGAAATAGATCTATACTAGTCTCCCTTTATTTATTTATCAGCACAAATATTATATATATATGTATGTATGTATGTATGTATGTATGTATGTATGTATGTGTGTACACATACATACATACATACATATACACATACACATAAGAGTCCCACCATGTTTTCTGCATGCACGGGTGGGGTTCTGTTGGAACTCCAGACCTTCCGCGCTGCCCTTAAAATCTGGCTGTCCCAGCAGGCCTGGGGCTAATGACTTTAACCCCACCCGAATGGTATGACTGTTGTGCTTTTTTTTTTTTTTAACAATGTACTGTCTTCTTGTTGTAACTTGTTTGTTTTCCCCTCCCCCTGAAATGTGAGCCGCCCTGAGTCCCCTCAGGGAAAAGGGCGGCATACAAATAAAGTATACAAATATAAAAAATACAAATACTACAGAGCGGGAACAATCACAGTCTTGAAAATAACATTCTATCCCATGCTGTTATGGGAAAAAAGAAGAAGCTCCAATTTGCACCCAGGAATTGTTTTAATCAAAACTTGATAGCGTTGTAGAAAGACACAATGATTATTAGAAACAGGAAGGTTAAATCTACTGGCCTCAACCTGAAATCTATAGTCCAAAATAAAATTATTTTCCCACACCTGCAATCATTTATATAAATAAATAAAGCAGGCATAGTTCCTAATAATGCATTGAGTGGTGCATATAATTGGACATATGGTCCTTGGAGGGCAGGTTGATTTCTGCATATGGGAGCTTCATTAGACATTTTCAAGAATCTGCTTAGGTTTTCTTTTCCTAAATTACATTTCCACTGGAAACAATCTATTTCTGCTTTTTCTATAAACTAGCCTCTATACTTCAGAAAAGGCAATTGTAGAACGGAACAAATGACAAAATGTGGCTTGTGATATTCCTGTGCAAATCTGTTGATTTGTGTCTGATTTCTGAATCTCAGTATTTCTAAATACTGAAAAGGGACACAGTGGCTCGGTG
>NC_045545.1:76638108-76743108 GCF_009769535.1 Thamnophis elegans
TTCTTCTTACTCAAAGAATAAACAGTCCAGTTGCCTTTTGAAAAAGCACCTTTGAGACAGATGGTGGGAGATTTGTACTATCAGATTTCCAAGGCTGATGTCAACCGTCCCAGTACCCCAGACAGGAAACATGACCAGATGAGGTAATTCCGCTTTACTGTAAAATTACATTAACAGAATCCTGAAAGTTTGTTTGAAGACATTTATTTTGCTCTAGAGACTTTGTTTTCTTTTATTTTCTTTTTACTCCCTGACTTAAACAAAATCTCTAGTTCACAAGGTCTACTAATTAGTACAAGATAAGAATCTTCACTCTGCAGACTAACTTCATTTTCACGGGCAGGGATGTTTCTTCTTTTCTCAACTATTTTCTTTTGTTACCAGAATAATTGTTTCTCTTAAGATATTTTATGACTTGATACATATTTGACGAGTCCAAAGTCTAGCTTTATATGCCATGACATAGATCTCTCTCACTGTCTTCTGTGTGAGTTGCTGGGACCAATAGGTGGTAGTCACACAAGGTATTTGTGCAAAACTAGGTTTGAGAGCTTAGGATGTGTAAATTGAGAATATTTTCAATTCTACTTTTAAATGCAATTGTTGTTCCTAAGGATTTTGTGTCTGTTGTGCTTTCTTTTTCAGGCAGTTTGCCAAATGCAAAATATGCATTGTGCATGAACAGCATATATTTTTGTTAACACTCTTGAGCTTTTCGATTGCCAAATACAAGCAATGTGCAGTATGCAAAAGTCTCCCTTATGTTATCCACTGGATATTGTTGAAATATCTATTATGAATTTACTTATGTTTGCTTATTGCCATGGGATCTAAGAGACAACCATCATATGTGCCAGAATTAAGATTTTTTCCCCAAAGAAATGTTCATTTGGATTTTTACAAAATAGGATCCTATCCTATGCCATTCCATCTTATCCTATCCTACTCATCCCATTCATTTATACTATTATAATTTATAGCAAAAAAAGAAAAACAATAGGTATGTGATAGTTATTCAGTTTTTAAATATTCATGGGTATCTATTAAGAGGCAAATAACAAAATATGCTTTGCAGCTTTGCGATGCAAACACATCTCTTGTGAAATTGCGATGTTGCAATTAATTGCAAAAGGCCAATCTTGTGTCATGATAGCCCATCAGTTTTGTCATGTTGGCATTATTATTGCTAACTACAGATGCCTATATCTACACAGAACACATCAAAAAATAAAGCTTTTGGTATATAATTCAGTATCACATTAATATCTTTACACATTATTAGGTAAAGGTAAAGCTTCCCCTCGCACATATGTGCTAGCCATTCCTGACTCTAGGGGCAGTGCTCATCTACGTTTCAAAGCTGAAGAGCCAGTGCTGTCCAAGGACGTCTTCATGATCATGTGGCTGGCATGACTAAATGCAGAAGGCGCACATAACGCTGTTATTTTCCCACCAAGGTGGTCCCTATTTTTTTACTTGCATTTTTTACATGCTTTCGAACTGCTAGGTTGGCAGAAGCTGGGACAAGTAAGAGGAACCCACTCTGTTACACGGAGTTACATATTATTACTCTTCCCAAAATCTTATTAACATTACAGCATGTGTTAGAATAAAATGGGATGAATATAAAACATGTTCAAATCGTATTTCACTATTTCCTCACATATAGTGTGACTCCAGCATAACAAAAACTGGTATCCAATTCTTCCTAAACTGCTGATGTGCTCTCAGAGCTGTTAGTCTTACTATTGCATCCGGTTACTAGACTCTATTCCGTGATGTAAATGTATACTTAACTAACACAGGTAATTCTTGACATGACCAGTTGTTTCGCAACTATTGAAAGTTGTAACAGACGTCAAAAAAAGGTACTTGTGCCCTTTATTTCAACTTCTGGTAGCTCATGTGATCACATTTGGATGATTGGCATCCAATCTGCACTACAGCTATTTTCAGCATCCCATGGCCATGTGACTGTGATTTATGATTTTTGGAAACCAGTGTTCACTTCTGGTTTCAGAAAAAACAAACAAACCACCCATTGCATAAAATGGCTTCACTTAACAACTGTGGCATTCGCTTAATGACTGCTCCAAAAATATTGTAAAATCATGTCAGTCACATGATGACCTGCTTAATGACTGGCACTGTTTTAAACCATAATTCCAGGCTTAGTTACAGTTGTAATAAAAATACCTTTGTCTTGTTTGGTTTAGCATTCAGAAAACATGATTTGTAAATAAATAGACAAAGAAAATAGTATGGACTCTTCATAATCTAATTAAGAAAAATCTCCCATCCATTAAAAGTTTGACTTTTCTAACCACAAACATGCTATTCTCCCAGAAGTTGTTTTCCGATTCAACTGTGACATTTGAAAATAGAGTCTTTCTTGAGAAAGTTTTGAAAGAAAGAAAAATCTGTTCTGTTAAAAATGCTGGTTGACATTTCTGTTTGAGAAATATACAGTAACCTTCAAGATTTGTAAAAAAATAATGTGCGTGAATTATAAGATGACCAACTAGATTCCTTCAAGAAATTCTCTATCATAAACATGGTGGGAGAGAAAAAGACTTTTACTGTTGCTCCTATTAGCTGATATTTAGAAATGTTGCTTGCAACTCCATCAATGGTAAATTACCATCAATATTAGTAGGCCCTGATAGTATTGGGCCCTGATGACAGGCCCAAGGAATCAGAATGACATTGTGAGCTGATCAGAGTTGCTTCTTTATTGTTGCCTACCCATTTATAGGAATCTCACCAAATTGATTACACTCTTTTGGGAAAAGCCAAATAAAGACTTCAGGAATTCTAGGGGCGGGGTAGCGGGCATCTATATACAAAGCGCGTGCGCGCGTGCGCGCACACACACACACACACAAGTTCTAGGCACAGCTAGGCAATCAATCAATCTCCCACTCTACACGGAGAACTACTATGAAGATAATACAAGAGGAGAGAGATACACAAGGAGAGGGAGATACCCTCACATGGCCTCTCTTATATAGACAGCTTCTTAAAGTAGCAATAACCTGGCCTTTTAAAGCAGCAATACCTCTGCTGACTCATCCTCATTTCATCATCTTAAGTTACAGCCTTACAATGGCTGGTCAGCTTTAACTCATCATTACCCTGACATGGCCTCTGTTGCTTCCTTCCCTGTAAGACTCCAAGCTTTCCAGTCTTTTCACCCCTCTCCACTTTTCTAGCTAGAGATTACATTTCATCCTCCATTAATTTGTTCCTCCTTTTGAAATAGTCAGAAGCAGTGAATCCCAAGGTTTGATTATGTTTAGTGTATAAAAATATTTCCTGACTTTGGTCCCAAAGTCCCCTCACAGTTAGCTTTAATAAATTCTAACATTTTGAGAGAGAGGAAGAGGCTGCCCCCTCCATATTTTTATACAACATCTACTCTTATATACAATACCTCTGCAATGTCTCCAATTATTTGCTTTAGTTCCAAGGTAAAAATTCAGACATCTCTCATGAGGGGAATTGCTGTAGCTACTCCAAATTATTTCTGTTTCCATTTTATATATCTTTTCCAATTCTAAAATACCCATTTTCCAGATATGGTAGCCATATATACGTAGGTTGTGTGTGTGTTTGTGTGGGTGTATTTGATTGGTTATCCTTTCAAAACCAAAGAAATATTGGGAAGGCCTAGAACGCTGTCTGTCAATCTGTCCATGGACAGGAAATCCCTAAATACAGAACAGAACAGGATCAACTTTAGTGTAATGGGAGAAATAAGATATATTCAATCATGGAAAAATATTTTCTAAAAAAAAATATTGAATATGCTCTGCTTCCAGTCTGCCTTGGGCTTTCCAATGTACATGGAGGTGCTCACGAGTACTTGTTCATGCAAATAGAAATGCACACAAAAAGAGGGCATCACTTTATTAAATAGAAGAAACTACAGATATCTTCTGTGGTCAATCCTGGTAAACAGTTTGGCAAGAATTCCATAAGCCATGATCTGCATGCTTTTCCTAACATGGTTTTATTTTACAGCAGCTGTGACCTGTGCCTTTTCATCTACCATGCCCCAAGATCCTTGATCAATCGCCTTTGGCACACATCCTATTAATGTATATGTGACCATTGAGCATTTTCACCAATATAGCTTGTCTCACCATTGCTCATATTGAACTTTATTTGGTAATCTAACTCCTACGAGATAAGACTTCTCAGCTTTCTGCAATCCCATTTTTATTTTGCTGTCTTTTATTTTCCAACACTTTGGCATCAACAAACCTAACTACTTTAAATGAGTTTGCTTTATGAAAGCTCCACTTAAGAGGTGGATGAGCTGTGAGAAGAAGTCCCAAAACATCTGGTGTCATCAAAGCCTATACAGTATTAAAGCTACGTCTCTGCTGGTTATTGCTGTATAAGGAGCTGAACAAATTAAGAATTAATGCTTGTATTTTCTTTTTTTCTTTTATCTCTGTCCATTTTACCCTTTGTATAGTTTTTTTTCAGACTGTAACTAGTTTCCATTGCTTGGTAAGATGCCCTACGTACTCTCTGTTAGAATTTGTAGCATTTATTAGCTTTGTTAAGTAATCTTTTGAAACCTGAACCTGAATGAACTGCCAAACCTTGCAGTCAATTTTATTGAGTTCAGGGACTGGTCACAGATTCAACTTCAGCCTGTTTACAACAGGGCGAGGTGAAAGCAAGGGTGTCTTCAGGGTAGCTAAAACAGGATGGCAGCTGGGATTGCACAATCAACATTATCTCAACGTATATGATGCACATAAAAAGGGATGGCGTTTTGATCACATGATCACACCTCTCTTGACATTTTTGATTCCTTCCTCAGGTCAAAGTCTTGTTTTGCCACAAAAAGGCCTAAACTAACAGTTCCAACAATATTTAAAGAAAGAAAATCCATCTGAAATTGTTTCTTTTTTAAGTTTAAGTTTAAACAAGCTTTAAATTTATCATGGAGACTTTTGTCTCAAAATTTATTTTTCCAAACTTTTTTTTACTTTACAGCTACTACAGCACAATTGCAATGCTAGGCGTTGCTGTTTTCCTTGGTGGTAAATTGTTATTTTGATTGTTAGCTTCATGTTTTGTAAATATATTTTTCATCACTGTTTAGTTGTATTGCTCACATGGACATTCCTAAGTCTGTTGCAACCTGTTTCTGAAATGCGATTTTTTTTTTTAAAAAAAGTGTAAATTAGGTTGATTCACATACAGACTTGGTAAAATCCAAGGTGGTGAGGGCACAATTATATAGTTTATGTATTGTTTGTGACCTTTTATTCTGAAAGATAAAATTTCCCTGCAGTGATGGTAGTTTAAGATCAAAAGGGGTATGCGATTTTTCTTTATGGCATTTTTCTGTTGAATATCTTTCTTAAACTGTTTCTATCACCTAAAGGTTGGGAAAGCAAGTTTTAGTGCTTGTTTCCAAAGGATCAATTTGAAGAAAGGACTTCTCTATAGAAAAAATGTGAAAAGGAGGGGGAAAACTCTATCCCCCCCCCCATGGCTGCATTTTATAAATATTCCCAAAAAGACTAATAAGTGCTTAAACCTATCTGTCCTGTACAGTTTGGTTCCTAATATTGAAATAAGAGCAGAACTGGGAATGTATTACTTATAGCAGATGGGGAATTTCGAAGCACATTTTTAGATGCTGATATTCTTTTTAGGGTATATATATTATTCTTTTTTATAGGCTCAAGTTCAATAATCTGATAAGTTTTTTCATACTGATGTGGTATTTATAGGATTGAAATTTATCATGGACTGTAGAAATCCTTTGATAAATTGTCCACCTAAGTTCTTGTTTTGAAGACTTCAAGTTGATTTTTTTTCAAAGCAAATCTCAAACTAGGTATTATTTCTTGGCTGAAATGACAAATCAATACGAAGGAACATTATTTTTTAAATGCAGGTGCTGGCATCCCCTCAGAACAGTACATTAGCAAGGGAGAAGAAAAGGAAGAGCCTTTTAGACCAAGACAATTTAAAAATACATCAAACAGAGGTATATTTTGTTAAAAATAAAGAGAGGGAAAACACAGGGGAACATTAAATGTTTGTATCGATTCTTCAACTACATTTTATAGCTATGGATACATTTTGGCTGGGAAGAAAGAAACCTGTCCAATAGTCTCAGTGTGACTATTTATATGGTATTTCTATAGCATATCCATATACATGATGCTAGGCAGAGCAAGAGTAGAATTACTTCTTTGAAGTTCTTCAATAATCTCCTTTTTTCTAGGTCCATATGGGGAGGGGAGGATGATACAAGAATGTGAATGTAAATAAACACATATATCGTGAATAATGTCAGGGAATGTTTGTAAAACATCATATAAACCTTTGCTGAAACTAAGGTAAAAAAATTAAGATAGTCTCACAGTGTAATGAACAAGGACACACATTCTACTTTGCAGCTACTAAGATTGTTGGACAAGCAGGCACAAAAACAGCCAGGAAAGTGACTGAAGCCTGGGAAACAGTCACCTCATCAGTCAACAGGAGTACTGATTTACTACCAGCTTATCAAGTACTTAGAAGGTGAGGGCTGGGCAGCACAAGCAAATGACAGTTTATCAACACACCCCAATCAACATCTAAAAAGCCACATATAACAGTCACCATATAAATACCATACACAGAACAGCACACAGTCTGCTAGAGAGAAGTTCCCTGAAGATGGGCTCCAGCACGAGTCCAAAAGCTGGGAAGACAAACTTCTGGTCCCGGTCACCAACCCAGATTGGAACCTGCAGAATTATCCTGGGACACATATTTGTAAGGTTAAAAAAGCTTGAATCTTGTCCATAGTTACCTAGATGATATTTCACCTGGGAGTTCTATGCACAGCATGGGGAGCATGACACAAAATATAATTGTTTCAATAATATAACAGGGCTGGCAAGGTGGTAATGAGAACAGGAATAAAGTCCTGAAGATATACAGTACTGTGCAAAAGTTTTAGGCAGGTGTGAAAAAGTGCTGTAAACAAAGAATGCTTTCAAAAATGGAAGTGTTAAACATTTATGTTCATAAATGAACAAAATGCAGTGAATGAACAAAAGAGAAATTTAAATCAAATCAATATTTGGTGTGACCACTCTTTGCCTTCAAAACAGCAGCAATTCTTCTAGGTACACTTGCACACAGTTTTTGAAGGAACTTGGCTGGTAGGTTGTTCCAAACATCTTGGAGAACTAACCACAGATCTTCTGTGGATGTAGGCTTTCTCACAACCTTCTGTCTCTTCATGTAATCCCAGACACACTCGGTGATGTTGAGATCAGGGCTCTGTGGGGGCCATGCCATCACTTCCAGTACTTCTTGTTCTTCTTTACGCTGAAGATAGTTCTTACTGACTTTGGCTGTATGTTTGGGGTCGTTGTCCTGCTGCAGAATAAATTTGGGGCCAATCATATGCCTCCCTGATGGTATTGCATGATGGATAAGTATCTGCCTGTATTTCTCAGCATTGAGAACACCATTAATCCTGACCAAATCTCCAACTCCATTTGCAGAAATGCAGCCCCAAACATTCAAGGAACCCCCACCATTCTTCACTGTTGCCTGCAGACACTCATTATTGTACCGCTCTCTAGTCCTTCGACGAACAAACTACCTTCTGCTACAGCCAAATATTTCAAATTTTGACTCATCAGTCCAGAGCACCTGCTGCCATTTTTCTGCACTCCAGTTCCTATGTTTTCGTGCATACTTTAGTCGTTTGGCCTTGTTTCCACGTTGGAGGTATGGCTTTTTGGCTGCAACTCTTCCATGAAGACCACTTCTGGCCAGATTTCTCCGGACAGTAGATGGGTGTACCTGGATCCCACTGGTTTCTGCCAGTTCTGAGCTGATGGCACTGCTGGACATCTTCCGATTTCAAAGGGTAATAAGCTTGACATGTCTTCCTTGGCCGACCACTGCGTCTACGATCCTCAACGTTGCCCATTTCTTTATGCTTCTTCAAAAGAGCTTGAACAGCACATCTTGAAACCCCAGTCTGCTTTGAAATCTTTGTCTGGGAGATACCTTGTTGATGCAGCATAACTACCTTGTGTCTTGTTGCTGTGCTCAATTTTGCCATGACATGAAACTGTCTTTCACAACCTCACCTTGGTAGCAGAGTTTTTGGCTGTTCCTCACCCAGTTTTACGCCTCCTACACAGCTGTTTCTGTTTCAGTTCATGACTGGGTTTCAACCTACTTGTGACATTGATGATCATTAGCACCTTTTTGGTATAATTGGTTGATCATACACCAGACTATAATCCTACAAAATCCCTGACTTTGTGCAAGTGTACCTATGAGAATGGATGCTGGTTTGAAGGCAAAAGGTAGTAACACCAAATATTGATTTGATTTAGATTTTTTTTCGTTCGCTCACTTTGCATTTTGAACATTGACAAAAACAAACAATCATTATTTATATTTCTGAAAGCATTCTTTGCTTACAGCATTTTTTCACACCTGCCTAAAACTTTTACACAGTACTATGCAAATGTTCACCTAGTCATAAAGTTCACTGAATGACCTTTGGGCCAATGATCATCTCTCAATCAGATTTCTTATGCATCTTTAAACATATCTCTGATGTTTCAGAAACTGCACCTTTATAAAACCACTAGGGTATTATTCAATGTCATCCTAGCAGTATCTTCTACAGAATAACTCATCCTTTTCTTAATTTAGCATAGAACACTGGCCTTTTCTTTGCAATAATATATTCAATATAAACTGAGAAGTCTCAGTGGGAAGCAATCTGGTTTTAGTGGTTAGGAGTCAACAGACAGAACTGTGATTCAGAGAGCAATGTTCCTATGCTTGGCTGTGACATATTCTGCAACCTCGCATAACACAGTTCTGCTTTTTGTACTTTTCATCTGTTTGGCTTTGAGCAATATTCCTCCATATGCAATCATCTATAAAAGATTGCAATACAATTTTACTATTACTATTTTTGTCAGGCACAATTAACAAGTGCACTTCAAAATATTGGTACGGTGGAGAGTTGTTTTAATGTAGGCATAATATATTAGTCACTTTGTATAGTCATTTCACACACACACATACACAGACACACACTTGATGTGAGCAATTTTTCAGTTATGAATTGTCAGTTTTGATTTTTAGTGTTTGGAATCCATAGAAAAGTCATGATAATGTTGACTCTTTGCTGATACAAGTTAGAGCAAGCAAATCATTTACCACTATATGCAGAATATGGGTTTGAATACAGCTTTGCAATAACTGATTGCTTGGCCTTTTGTTCTCATCTATTACAGCAATGTCTAGATTTTTTTTCTTGCTCATTAGTTCATTAGCTTCATGGAGATCCGAATAACCCTAGTCAACAGAATTATGTAACTGATGAGATGTAATAAGTATCACAATTTTGCATTGTTTTGTTAAGTTGTAAAGCTGAGTGACAGTGACTCCAGGATCTTACACATGCCAATCCCAACCACCAGGTAATGAATGCCATTTATCTGACTTTTTCTATCTCAATAGTCAGTTCTGTTTGGTTGAAATATCTGGCAATGCAAAATAAAGGAAAATATTTTTCAATAAAATGAAGGGATCCTTTTTTGAAGCTATTACAAACTTTTTAAAATAGTAGCTCTACCGTCAATATTATTTCCTGTTCAATATAAACTAAATTATAGTATATGTTTAGTTCTCTCAAACTGTGCTATGTAAAATACAGTTTCTTCTTCGCCAATTATGTTCACAATTATAAAATAAAAATTAAAAAATTATATCATGTTGATTAATCAAAAATAAATCTGCAATGAATGTTCTCATAATAGCTTGTCAGCTTAAACTGAAAGATTCAAAATTATGAATTAAATCCCTCCTATCCAAGATTGTCTTTTTGATGTTGCTTCTGCCACTGGTTTACTTTCTCTTTTACTCACTCTTGGTTCATTCTGATTTGGCTTGAAATGAAATTGGTAAGAAGAAATTCCCAAAAGTAATGTTTTCCCTTGATTCTTGTCTGAGAATGAAGACATATAGAAGATTAAACGCGCATGTAGGTCAACAAAGGGGGGAAAGGAAGACATCAGTCCTTTATAAAAAAAGTGATCTTTACAAGAAAGTGAACATAAATAGTGCACCCATCAGCCTACAAATGGAGCTGTAAACTTAAAGAGAGGGTGAGGGGCAAAGGTTCATTTTTCCACCAATCAAAATGAATACAAAAAAAGCATTTCTTAGAGGAATTTGAGAAATCAAGCACCACTCCCTCATGTTTGTCTTCTATAACCACATTCATCATTTTAAATGTTCCCTCTTGGAAGGAAGTGGCACCCACTTATGAAAAAGCTAAAGAGGGAACATTTGTTTTGTAATTGTTTATACAAGAATCTTTCCTTGGTTTCTGATACCAAAAAACCACCACTGTAAGAATCCTTTGTTTGTGCCTCAATTATTTTTTTATATGCTTTTGATTCAAGAGTATGACTTGGCCATTCTTTTTTGTCGAGGTGATTCAGCCACTGAGTGGGAGAACTTCCTCAGATTAATCCTTCAACTAACATGACATGTTTACATATAATGTCTTTCTGCCTAACTTCCCATTGGGTGTAATATAAGTAAAGATAGGAAACTCCCGTTACGAATAGAGGTGTTAGGCCTACAAGGCCTACCTCTGTCTCTTGTGGAATAGATGTATATACAATGCAGACTTAATATCTTGTTACCTCAACACTGATATTTCCACACAAGTCATCATGAAAAAACATGCTCTGTGGAAAATGTATATGGATTCCTACATTCAGTAAGGGAAATATGTTTAGACCAGCTATTCTATGGAAAACTATTAGCTGGTATTTGCCCAGCAGAACATTTTCAAGATTTGTCCTGATTAATCATAGCCAATACAGAGTGAGTGGCAAATTTTGTTTTATATTTAGATTTACTTGTCATTGTACGTATATACACAGTATACACGTACAACGAAATTCACATAATAACCAGAGACCAGGCCCAACACACATGACAATCCCCCCCATACACCCCACCCTCCAAAAATTCCCCACCCCAAAAAAGAGGTGGACATTTTCTCTTTGTATATAATAATAGAATACAAAGGTAAACACGGGAGCTATGACTCAAAGTATACATATTATAGCATTTGCTAGAACTATGACTTGAAGTGCGCACATTACTTGCTATAAACACCTTAAATGATCTGCATCTTCTCCTGGGGCTTGTGCAGTTGCACTTTCCAACTGACATACACCTTGGGAAAAGTTCAAGGTGTTCCTGACAGACACTATCCCTGTACCCACATATATGAAGGTTCATATTTTATATTTCGAATCTGGCTCTTCATACACATAGTGCAGAGTTTGTCTCATAAACATATAGACAATACTGGATTATGAAATGTTGTTAGTATGACATATTCATTTATTCTGCATAGAATATGACTGCTTACTTACAGAATACAGTTTCTAATATTGGTGGTTATTAGCAATAGCACTTAGACTTACATACTGCTTTACAGCCCTCTCTAAGTGATCAGCATATTGCCCCCAACAATTTGGGTCCTCATGTTACTGCCCTTGAAAGGATGGAAGGCTAAGTCAAACTTGAGCATGGTGAAATTTGAACTGCCAAATTGCAGGCAGCTAGCAGGCAGCAGAAGTAGCCTGCAATACTGCACTCTAACCATTGTGCCACCGTGGCTCCTATTAGCAGTATAAAATCTAGGATTCTGCAGTAATCCAGATACAAATGGAAACACTGTTGCACAACAGTGGAAAAACAGAGATATGTAAATGAATAAATTTTACAATGTGCAGGAATAAATAAACTGACAATTAAAATCAAGAAGGCTTTGAATACTTTTTTACGTGGGATTGGTTTTAGTAATTGCCAACTAATGGAAACAGAAATTAGAAATCCAAAAGTATGAAAGAAAACACCAAATATGTAAGGAAAGGTCCCTAAAATGTATAAGGAAATATTACTAGATCATTATTAATGCGTAGATAACAGCGGGACGTTACACACCCACCAGTGGTGGGTTTCAAAATTTTTTGGAACCTCTTCTGTAGGTATGTCCTGCTTTCCAGGTTCACTGGTAAAACCTCTTCTAACTGGTTTGGTAGATTTGACGAACCGGTTCTACCGAATAGGTGCGAACTGGTAGGAACCCACCTCTGGTTACAGTTGAAGGGGATCCATCTGTTCCATTCTGTAGAGATTCTCAGTCATCCAGGTCATGGTTGTCCCAAAAGTGCTTTTTCATGAGGCAACTGGACTTTCTCTCCCCCCCTTTTTTTTGAAGATCTTTTGCTCATCCATGATATTCAGATGAGATGAGAAGCGAAATGTCTTAAAAAAAAAAACCAAAAAAACAAACCCAAGAAAGTCCAGTTGCCTCCTGAAAAAGCACCTTTGGGACAACCATGACCTAGATGACTGAAAATCTCTACAGACCTTTAACTATACAATTTGGGATGAACACCCTTTCAATAGTGTGAGGAAAAAATTGCAGGCTACGGGAACCAGGAGCACTACACAGGTGACCCTGAGAACAAAGATAAACCTCCAAGTGCTTCACCCTCTAAAAGGATGCAAATTACAAGTTGTCTGCAAGGAATATAAATCCTTCCATTCCCCACTATCCTGTCAGAGCTGAAGAAGGTTCTTGGATGAGAAGAGAATCCTCTTAAGAGAAAAAAGAAGAGACAAGGCAGTCTAGTTGCCACCTGAAAAAACACCTTTTGGACATCTGTTCCATCGTTAAATAACTCTTACTATTCTCCAAATATTTGCAATGTTTAATTTAACTGTCTTTCCTTTTGCTCTGAATTCACTGGTTTAATATTTTATTTGAAGGTAAATTTCTATAGTTTTAATAGTAAAAAACCACCAATCATCAGAAACTCTGCTGAATTTGCAGCCCTTAAATTCCCAGAAAAAAATGAACTAAATTGGGATTTCTTAATAGAGTATATGGTCTGCAAAAATCCAGGTAAAAACTAGATGGCAGCAAAGTGACACACACACACACACAATCAAAATCTCAATTTTTGACACTCAGTAGCTAAGACACTGAGCTTGTTGATCAAAATGGAGTGAGCTCCCGTTACTTGTCCCAGCTTCTGCCAACCTAGCAGTTCGAAAGCATGTAAAAACGCAAGTAGAAAAATAGGAACCACCTTTGGTGGGAAGGTAACAGCTTTCCATGCCCCTTTGGTGTTTAGTAATGCTGGTCACATGACCATGGAAACGTCTTCGGACAGCACTGGCTCTTCGGCTTTGAAACGCAGATGAGCATCGCCCCCTAGAGTTGGAAAGAACTAGCACATATGTGCGAGGGGAATCTTTACCTTTAATAGATATTCAGGTTTTTTGCATCCTGGATATGTTGATCCTAGGATTGTAAATGATAGGAAAAGGGCCACCTATTTTAGCATCTCTCAACTGGCTTTTTCCTCTGCCTAACAGCATTCAAGAGAACTAAATGCTTATGAATGCTTTTAATAAGTATAGCAATGCTAGTCTCTCTGCCGGCTCATTTCTTGGCAGCTTACTATAGGCCTGCATTCTACTTTAACGATATAATATGTGGCTATCTTCTTATTACTTCTTAAAGATAAAATATGCCTGTTTGTAGCCTAAATTCTCAGACTTTCTCTTCGGCCACCACCTTCTGTATGTCTTTGTCTCTTAGGGTTTAAATAGATGTAAAAAAACACCTTTCAAATCAATGCATGGATAGTTGTGATGTTTATTTCAGAAGAAGTGGCCGAGGAGAAGTAAAATTATCATTATTCTGGCTACCTATGATCACAAGCTGGATTGGGGTCCTGAGCACTATCTTTAAGGAAAAGCTAAACAAAACAAGACAAAAAGGCCAATGAGATGTTGTACAGTTAATGTTAAAGTGATTTAACATTAAGAGCCAAGCAAGATGCAACTGGGCATCTTTGCAAATCAGAAATAAATATCCAATCAGCATACTGTAGGTAGCAAGAGAAGAGAAGCCTGTTTGCCCTTTTAACTTTCTTTTCTGGATCAACTCTTTCTCCTCTCCCCACCACCCTCCAGTAAAAAGGCTGAATTATCAAATCTCTGATGATGTATGCAGCAGGAACAGTAGCAATAGGTCAGCAATACAGAAGTCAAAGTACATGACTAATATAAAATTTGTCAATGATAAAAGTGGAGTAAGTGGTACATTGCAGTCAATAAATAGACCATAACAAAAAAGGAACAAAAGCCTGGCAGGGTGGATATGGATAGCTATCTTGGCTTTAAAAAAAAAATCAAGCTCTATTTGGAGAGCAATCAAATTGCTGTAGGAAATAGGCTTAAAAGATTGGGAACCCTGAGTTGCAGGACCAAAAGTTCAACACTGATGATTGCAGGCCTGCTGCTGAAAGAACAAGGGCAAAGAGCTAAAAGAAACACGAAATATATGACTGTTCAAAGTCTAACCGTTGCTCACCTTTAAATCAAATCTCAGTTAAATATATTGGATGAAACTCTTGGATAGCTGTGACTAGGCCTCCTTTTTTTCCCCATTGAATACTATATTCTACCTGTCCCAAAACCTGTTTGGTTTCCATGACAGATTTCAAATCCCACCCTTTTCTACACTTACAGAAAATGAGATGTAATACCCTGGGAATTTGCCCTTCCCAGTCACACATATAAAATTAATGGAAGTTGCGCAACTGCATTACTAGATCCTTGCATAATTTTCATTCATTTGAACAGAAAAACTTCCTGGTGGTTTGAGTAGATCTGTCTTCCAGTCAAAACCTTTAATTGTGCCCAACACCCGCTTCCTTTTATTTCACATTAAGGACATCTTCCATTATCTTTTCTTAACCGTATCGTGATTTACTTCCTCTTCCAAATTTCTCCTACAATGAAAACCTTTTGAGGTGAATTGGATTGGGAAAGAGTGAACTGTTCACAGTCACCTTACGTTTGGTGATTAAGGGTAGACATGAACCTTGGTCCCTCTTACTCTAGACCAGTGGTTCCCAACCTTTTTTTGGCCATGCCCCATCTAAGCATCTTTAAAATCCTGATGCCCTCCCTGTGACATATAATTCTTACTTTACTCAAAAAGTAAACTCTACTCACAAGGAGGAAGCTTAAAAGCCATTAACTTGGTTTAAACAAGGTTCAAATTTCCCCTATTAAAAATCAAATTGCCCCCCTGTGGGTTCCCATGTGGGTATCACTGCTGTAGATCAAAATGTTAGGCTTGATGCAAGTTCTAGAAGCTGAAATATAAAACATTGGTACGGCAACAATTTGGGAGTGGTATTTGTTTAACATATGTGAAATTATATGTGCATTATATGGCAAGTATAATACATACATTTTCAACCTTAGCACTAAAACATGGGTCTTTTTGCAGTGATCTTACCTGTCCTATACCCTGTGTTATTGAGGTATACTGCAAATGTACGAATTTCATGCTGGGCTTGCCAGGATGGAGATGAGCAGTTTTCATTGTTAGTGTAGGTGTTGTGATTGTGGACATATTTCCCTGTAAGAATAGAAGAGCGGGATGGACAGCACATGGGTGTCGTCACAAATGCATTGATGAAGTGTGCACCTCCCTGTTCCATAATCCGCCTTGTTTTATTCATCACTTGCATTGAACCTGAGGAAAGAAAAACAGTATCATGTAGAAAAAGACAAGTTTTATCAGTTTCATCCTAAGTATCAAGCTGAAGGAGCCAATCATGATAAAGGCATTTAAGCAAGGGAAAATTGGTGACACATCTGTTATTTATCCCTGCAAAAGTATGAATTTAGTAAAAGCTTTGATGTTTTAAACTCTTTGAAGATTTAACAAACAAACCCAAACAATCCGATATTAATATTCAAGCTAACATAATGTTACAGAAATAGCACAATAGCCATATCAGATTGTTCCAAATTGTCAGCAAGTTAAGCTTTAAACTTTGAAATCTAAAGAAGCATATCAGACACAAAGAAAAAAAATCCAAAAGAAACAAAACAAAACAATTGAGCAGGACAATCTCAACAGATAGGGCTATTCTGTTTCCTGAAATGTGACTTGATACCGTGTTTCCCCGAAAATACGACAGGGTCTTATTTTCTTTTTACTTACAAAATATGACCTTGGGCTTATTATAGGGGAGGGCTTATTATTTTGGAGTTATCGGGCAGCTGCTCCCTTACAAACTGGCTCCTGAAGACCCGGGCACAGCCTCAGGGGCAAAGCAGCCATGAGGTGACCAAGCTCACGGGCAACCACCCGGCAAACCCCCTCTCCAGCCAGGCAGAGTGCCATTCACTGACCTAGGGGGTATCCCTAGGGCACCAAGCCATGTGGTGCTTTGCCTGCTCCCCAGCTCCCGCGACTTGGCACATTAGGGATACCCCCTAGGTCAGTGCATGGAGCTCTGCCTGGGTGGAAAAGGGGGTTGCATGAACCCCTGTTCCACCCCCAGCAGGCATGCCTTCTAGCCTCAACATGTCCGGGCCCAGCTCTCCCTGCAGCAGCCGCCGCTGCGCTCCGAGCATAACATCTTCTCCGATTCCAAACTCCCAAACTCGGCTGCCGAGTCTTCCAGCAGCGGCCGCTCTAGGAGCGCGCTCTATGGTTGTAGGCTGGCTGCTGGAAGACTCTCTGTCCGGAAGACTCTCTTACAAAATATACTGCAAAATGAAAGTTATAAGCTTTGGAATTTCCAAAGGATATCTCAGCAGCCCAGACATTGAAAACAGACAATAGGTATAAACCAATATATCCTGGATATAACATGTGTCCCACCTGCTCTACACAAGAATTGCCAAACTGGAAATTGGAAGAGGGGCTCTTAGTTATAATGATAGGACCCAGAAAAGTTCATGTGAAGAATTTGCAATGGAGGAAAGAAATTACTCAGAAATTACTTTCCTGCTCCTCTTATTAGATACTAAAGTTATTAACTTACTTATTATGCCTTCTTGAGAAAAAAAGAACTTATGATCAAATTAATCATACAATAGAAAGTAATTTCTGAAATGAAAATACTGTATATTAAGTCCATGTTATTCTTTTATTGATTAGTTGTGCTTAGATACTGCCAGATTCAATACAATTTTTTGCCAGTGGTTTATAGCAGTGGTCCCCAACCCCCGGTCCGCGGACCGGTGCCGGGCCGTGGAGTACCTGGCACCAGGCCGCGCAGCGGCCGGGGGCCATGATCGCTCTTTTAAATCCGCTCCTCTTAAATGCATTTCTCTCCCCCCCCTTTGGTCCCACCCTCGGCTCTCTCTCCCTCCCTCCCTCGCCGTCTCCTCCCTTCTCTCTCCCCCCCCACCCGCACCGATCCATCGCCAGGGAAAGAGAGAGTGAGAGAGTGAGAGAGGAGAGAGAGAGGGAGAGAGGGAGGGAGTCAAGAAAACTGTTCCGGCCGCCGCTGAAATGACTCAGTAACTTTTGCGCTTGGATCTGCTTTTTCAAACCTCCCCCAATCATCATCGCCTTCCTTCCCGCCCTGCCGTGCTTGGTCTGGCTCTTTTCTTTTTTTGCTCTCTCCTCGGCTTTTCCTGCTTTCTCCCTGCAATTTTGTCACCCAGATGCATGCTGTGGTTCGTGAGTGCGGCTCGGTTTTATGTGTCCGCTTCTCTCCCTTTCTCTCCACACACCCCCCACCTCCATTTAATTATTTTTTTTTAAAGAAAGAAAACCGTAGTTCTGCCAATTGCAAAAAAAAAAAAAGTGTGTGTGCGTGCATATCTGCCGGCGGGTGTGTGTTTGTGTGGTGTGTGTGTGTGTGTATGCGCGCGCAGAGAGAGACTGGTTGGAAAGGAAGGACAGGACTGGCGGTGTGTGTTTCTGCAGCCCCTCCGGTGGAGGCTGCACTAGCCGTCAGATCTGGTGTTTTTTTTTCCCCCTCTCCTTTTTCCGGCAGGTCGTTTTAATCCTTGCTAATTACTTTCTGTTCTTCGCTTGCCAGCTTCCTTCCCACCCTCCTTCCTCCTCCTCCCCCCCCCCGGCCGGGTGCGCCTCCCCGCTTTTACTCCCAAACAGTTATATATTTATATATATATTTATTTTCTCTCTCTCCACGGCATTCGCGCGCGTGCGCTCTGTTCTTTGCCCGCCGAATGTGGTGGGGAGGGGGAGGGCGGGCAGAAAGATTGGTCCGGGTTGAGGGTTCAGGATGGTCTTTGAGGAACATAAGTCTGTCCGGGTGGGGGAGGCATATTAAAGCACTTTATATTTATGTAATTGTATTTTATTTTGTAAGGCATGTTTAAATACAATAAAATAAAAGTTGTTTAATCAAAACAATCTGATATATAAACAATCAATGTGTCGTCGCGAACAACGCCCCCCCCACCCCTGCGCGCGCTCAGCGGGCCACGGTAAAATTATCAAAGGCTGACTGGTCCGCGGCGATAAAAAGGTTGGGGACCACTGGTTTATAGCATAAAAACATAGTAAAAGTGTCCATGTACTTATGTTTCCTGTTATCCCATCCTCTCTTTTAAAAATGCAGAAGACATTTTAGGTGAACTTTTATAATTAATTAAACTATTAAAAGGTAGATCTCATAATCTTATCAGCTTGCATCCTTCCTCTTTAAATAACCCAGGTTTCATCAATCTTTTGTCATTCTGTTATAAATGTTATTAAAACATAAAATGTTTTAAAGGCATTTTTATTGAAATAATAGTACATGTTATAGCTTCCCTTGGGGATATTAACTTCTTTTAATAAAACCACTGTAATGAAAAGATCCTATAGATCAACAGTCTTTAGTACAGAAACCCATAATCTCTTTCTAGTTTGAGAGCTAATCCAGAGGGGCAGATTAGTGAAAGGTAAACATTCCCTTTTGTTACACTATTAAATAGACTGGCTTTAAATATTTTAAAACAATGGCAAACTCATCCAACAAAAACTTCCTTCCTTTATCCTGTCTCCCAAGACAAGTGATGCAAGAGGAAATAAAATCTCCCAAACAGTTGATTCATTCCTTTTCTGGAACGTCATTACTTATCTGTTTAATTGGGCACACTAAACTAAGCAAAATATTTGTCTCTGAAGGAGAAAAACTATTCCAGACAGTCTAACGGTTATGTTGCAATATTTAGTAGCAATGTTGTATTTAAACCACATTTATGTTTGTATGTCATGCAAAATGGGCATCATATAAGATTAATGGCATTTCATTGACCCAGACATTCTAAATACGCTAGGATCTTCCAAAATATTTATTCAGGTATTTGGAATAAATCAGTGGTATTGTGGGACTTTGTACAAGATTAAAAGCTGCTTCAGGCCTCTGTAATCACATCAAATTGGGTTGTGTTTGAGATCTGAGCAAATTTTCACTTGATTGTAACTTATTTGGTTTCTTAACCTCAAATAACCTGCCTTATCACTCCTTGTGCCCCCCCCCCAACCTCCTGGTCTTTCAAGAGGAAGGATTGCTTGATCCCTTTCAGCTTCCCATCATAGGTATCTCTAAATTTCTTTGTGTATAACCACAACAAATACACACAACATATGGATGAGTAGGCATGTGCATCCAATTAATTTTATTTTCCTTTTGCAGAGTTGAGAGCTAGGCAAGAGGTTTTTTTTTTTTTCTTATTTCAGAAAATTTTTGGAAACTTGGGGTGGAGAAGGAGTTCAATTCTTTTTGTTTTCATTATTTTGAGGTTGGCCCAAATGGAAATTTCAAGGTTGTCTTCAAAATGTTTTTAAAACATTGGAATGCACTGGAATGGAAACAGTGCCAGTAGGCAAGGGCTGGCATAGTATAAGTAATTTGGAGATCTGGCTTTTTGTTCTGTAAAGTGGAAGAACAAAAAAATTTCTATAAAGAGGTTTTATATACATGTTTTATATACATGAAAAGTTTCTACATCAATTTGTTTTCAAACACACATATTTCTGAAACTTGTTTATGTGTACATATATATTGTAACCCAATCCCACAATGCAAATTCTGCATAAATAGAAAACATGGTACATATGTCTGTTATACAAAGCTGCATAACTTATTATTTCATTGCAGATCTCAAAGAAAGATAAGCAATAGCAATAGCAATAGCAGTAGACTTATATACCGCTTCATAGGGCTTTCAGCCCTCTCTAAGCGGTTTACAGAGAGTCAGCCTATTGCCCCCAACAATCTGGGTCCTCATTTTACCCACCTCGGAAGGATGGAAGGCTGAGTCAACCCTGAGCCGGTGAGATTTGAACCGCTGAACTGCTGATCTAGCAGTAGCCTGCAGTGCTGCATTTAACCACTGCGCCACCTTGGCTCAATAAGAGTTATATAGTGAAATCTCTATCTACTACTTAATTCTGTAAACTCCTATAAAGCCCTGTCTGACTATTTTAGGATCTTAGGAGGCATTTGCCATATATTCTTGCAGTCTTAATTAATAGCAAGAAACTTGGCTTAGAAGGAAAGTGTTCCTTCAAAAGATGAACACTCAAACAGAAATAAAGAAACTTGGTTTGGTTTAGTTGTAATCCAATTGTTATAGTTTGTAGTAACTACAAATTACATTTAAAAAAAACTTTCACTATGAAAGATATATTTTTCAACTTAGCAATTAATTGTAGAAACACTGTATTTTTCTAGACAAACATAATAGGAACTTATCAAATTTCTGAACCAGCAGTCTGAAAATGTCTGGATTTGGTTTGGGAGACAGAAAATTAGTATGAGGTCACTAAGAGGCTCAAATAGCCGCCAGGATATAAAATTCTCAGATTTTCTCAGTCCCACTTTTCACTGTAATATGAGCATATTTAATTAATTTCTAGCTTATGGAAAGCATTTCATACACTACAAAAAAAAAGAAAAAAAGAAAAGAAAACCCTTTGTGCAGCAGAGATTTAATGGATATGTGACACGCTCCAACCTATAATACTAATTACTGACCTCCATAGAGCTACATTTTTCACCAAGTTGCATTTTATTAGCAGAAATCATACCATTAACGCCAACTCTTGAAGACTTTGAATTGAATGGATGAATTCTGGAGAACAGAAACTAACAGATGACTTTAAAATTTTATAAATATTCAGTGCTTTTTAATGTATGCATGTATGCAAAATACATTATATATATTTTAAATACATACATAAAAACATATTTGTGTTTAGACACAGTTGTTATATGTATGTACTGTATATACTCGAGTATAAGCCTAGTTTTTCAGCCCACTTTTTGGGCTGAAAAAAGCCGCCTCGGCTTATACTCGAGTCAGTTAAAAATTTGCCCGAAATGGAGGAGAAAAAGGGGCAGGGCCATGCCGCTGGGTGACACTCGTGAATGGCCCAGTGCCCCTGAGTTTCCCCTCCCTCTGTGTCAGTTTGCCGCGCAGCGTGCACCGCACCATCCCCCCTCCTCACGTTCTAATGTAATGCAGGGCTGTCTTACGATTCCCCTTCCTCCCCCTCCTGCCGCTCTGCAACGATGTCCCACCTCCTCCTTGTTATGGCAAGCAGCCACATAGCAATGTCCCACCTCCTCTGGTACAGTGATCCAATGATAGGAATCACTGTGCCGTGTGTCATAGGAGGCGGGACATCGCTCCCGCGGCTGCACGGGACATCATCATCACAGCGGGACATCAGCATCATGAGGTGAGTGAAGTATTTCATTGAATACACCGCTAGTTTACTGTTTTTCTTTGAAATAAATATTCAAAAACATTATTGGTATCTATTTTTATTTTTGAAATTTACCGGTAGCTGCTGCATTTCCCACCCTAGGCTTATACTCGAGTCAATAACTTTTCCAGTTTTTTGTGGTAAAATTAGGTGCCTCGGCTTATATTCGGGTCGGCCTATACTCGAGTATATACGGTATGTACATATATATGTATGTATGTATGTATGTATGCATGTATGTAGGGCATGTATTTATATAGATGTTTCGTGTCCAATTAAATCTCTATTAGCACAGTTCTGCAGAGTATAGTTGTTTTATATATGATGTACCCAAACACCAATGCAAAACTATGATAATGGAGATTTAATTTGTCATGAAACATCAACATGTAGCTGATAGAGAAACTTGTATAAGTTTAATGCCTAACACAAGTTAGACATATAGCTTGTGATATCATGCAGCTCTTCAAAATCTTTTCAACCTTTGAAGATTTTTTCAATCATACCAATCCTAAACAAATTTCTATAGCATTTTTTGAGGGTTTTTTTAACTGCAAATGTAAAGTAAATCCTATACTTTTTAAAAAATAAGCTGATATTAAAATCTTTAAAAAGACCTTATTTTTTTAAAAAATAAAACATCAAAATCTAAAAAATCTTGACGTGTGTGATGTATACAGTAGTAGCAAAAATCAGGGGTTAATATGTATCTAAATTTAAGGCCTGCTATGGTTTTTAAGAACAGCAAAGTCACTGGTTTCAACTGGAGAAGTGGCGCTCCCCCCCACAATTTGAAACAAATCTACCTTTAAAGTTTGGAATATGAATAAGGATTAAAAAGAATATTATATATTTAGACAAAAAGCTTATATATCAATCTTTAGCTATTTTAAATACTTGTGCTTATTGTTCTTCATTGCCACGGATAAGCAGGGTAACAGTATATTACCTTACAAGATGGCAGAACCAGATTAAAAGTTGTACTCTTAAACATATTTATTTTAGTGGTGCTTTAAAACATGGGGTGTGCCTCCAACATATTGTATTGTAGCATTCAAAGCCTTTCCAAGATTGTATGGAATTGAACATTTCTATATTTTGGCAGGAGTTCCAAAGGCTCTGAGTATCAATCTAAATTTTACACTCCTCCCCCCCAAAAATCATACAGTACGTACTAGCTGTGGTCCAACACTTACCACAACATTTTGCACTGGATCTGGGTCCTATACAACAAGGGTCTCCAACCTTTCTAACTTGGCGGACCGATGGAAGAGGTGGGGGAGAGGATATGATTTTACATGTGTGCGCACTCGCCCACACTTCAGTGGCCCGGTTCTAAATGGGCTGATACACACACACACATACACACATTGGAAAAGTGTGTATATATATGTGTGTGTGTGTGTGTGTGTGTGTACAAACATGCATGCATACATACATACATACATACGTATGTTCGTTGCATTTGTGCTGATAAATAAATAAAGGGATGCAACACAAATGTAAGGCAACATAAAAAAATGGCTTTCTGCCTGGATGGCTCCTAGGGTGAAGTGAAAGACAGAAAAAGGGAAGCAGTATGCTCCCTCACATATTTGGGCATACCAGGGGTTGTGACACCGTGTGTGTGTGTGTGTGTATGTGTGTGTGAATGGATATATTCTTATCCATTTTTAATGTAAGATACTGGAATATTGCAAATAAGTGTTACAGTGTCTTGCAAAGGCTTGCAAAGACTTGTGATGATATGCCATCTCATAAAGCCCAGTCCAATCATTTAAGTGTATAGTTATTATGTTTAAGTGATAGTGAATTATCTATTACTGAGATTTGGGTTTATGATTTGGAGTTACTACTCATTTAAACATATTTTTTTCTGTTAGTAATAAAGTCTCTGGTGCCCAGCAGAATGTTCAACAGAATGACAGAATGACACTGACTTTGAAAATGTTATATTGGAGGGAGAGGTAACTATTCAAAGCTTTCTGGGCTTAATATTGTACCTCTTTTCTCTCATGCTCCCAAAAGCTAGATAATTTGCTTTGCTGAATGCCATGTTAAGATTTACTGGTAGTTAAATTGTACATACATAAAACTATATGATTGATACATATTTGCCATCTACATATCTTGGCTTGGGTGAACATATCTTGTTAAAAATGTATTTGGTTATTTACATGGAGACTGTTTGCCTTTAGCGTAAAAGCCAAGATATCACCTCCTATCCTTAACCTCTTTAAACTTGTAGAGCAGTACAAAAATATTCCAGATTCTTCATCTTTTTTCAGATATAATTAAAGAAAAACATGTATCACAGAGGGATTAGGGAATGAAATAGAACATGTAGTCCTTTATTTCATTCAAAGTTATAATGGCACTGGAAAATGTGACTTATGACCATTTTTCAGTTATGACCCTTGCAGCATCCCTATGATCATGTGATCAAAGTTCAGATGCTTGGCAACTGGTTCGTACTTATGACTATTGCTATGCCCCATGATCATGTGATCTCCTTTTGCAAACTTCTGACAATCAAAGTCAATGGGGACACCAGATTTACTTAACAGATTACTAGCTTTATCAACTGTAGTGATTCACTTAACTGTGGCAAGAAAGGTCATAAAATGGGGAAAAACCCACTTAGCAACAGAAATGTTGAGCTCAATTGTGCTCATAAGTGGAGGACTATCTGTAGTTAAAAACATTGAATACAAGTTGTGCACCATTATTGTTGAAAAGTAGGTATTCTTTGTATCATTATTTGCTGTTTAACTTGATTTTATTTAAATATTTAACTGTAAGATACTAATTGTAGTTAACTGATCTACTGATATAGTATTTATTGATACTTATTGATACTGATAACTTCATAGGAATCAGTGAATTACAATGTTATACCTGCAACCTTGAAGAATGTATCCTCAGAAGTAAGTTACACTAAGTTCAATAATTTCTCAGCATTACTCAATATATTGTTCAAAAGCCTCAGGTTCCAACTAAAACAATAGACTACTTATTCTGCCTTTCCGTGTAATAGTTCTCAGATCAATATTCTTCTCAATTCCACCCCTGCAGCAAACTCCCAAAATGAACACTTTCAGAACTGTTAGTTTACTTCTATTTGAAGAGATCCAAGCTGCAGTAGGGCCTTGTAGCCATCAAAATGTATATATATATCCAGAGAGACAAATGGAATGAGACATAATAGCTTAAAGCCAATTTAAGTACCATTCTTATTCTGAAGCACTATATGATCTCACAGATGGCTTCGTCAAATGCATTTCGTCCAGCAGATCTTAATTTGTTTGGACACATGAGCCATTGTGCTTGAAATCAGCAGAAGTACAACAGATTATTAGCGAAAGGAACTCTACTGCTCAGAGAACTTTGCCAATTGCATCAGAGACAAGCAGGCAAGCATAAAACAGATCATGATAAATTTTTAAGGACCACCCTCTGAATTTTAGTCACAAGAGACTGTGAGATAATGTGCAAAGCTTTTTGGAATATGCATTATTAAAACAGGTCTGTCTAGCTCTGAGACACATAAATTTCTCACCCAAAAATGTTTCATGAAACTAAAATTTTCCTTCCTTGATGCAGTAGATATATGCTATGATTTAAGAATTCAAAAGGAAATGCAAATAATTTTTATGATGTTAAATCATGTTAAAAAAGGAACATCAGCAAAATTAACAAGCTACCCATTAATAACTATGACTCATCTTATAGTATTAATGTAAGTATTTTGAATTTCTATTGCATAAAAATAAGGAGTTTTATTGTAATGCTCCTTAGGACAGATCGCAATGATTAATACCATGTTTTTTTTTATATGAGGCTATTACAATATCAGAAAAATAACCATTTCTAAGGTATTCACCTTTCAAAGTCCAGAACTGTTAGTTTTAAAATGTCGTATAGTACAAACATTTTGAGTAACTTGTACAGCATCTCTTTTACTCTTTACAGAATTAAACATGAATGCAATGAATTTCAAAGGATACTCATTTCGAAATTGGAGATATATTAATATTGGAATTATTTGGGGGTTGGTTTCTGGGTTCTGTAGAGGCTTTCAGAAGCTACATGCAATTCTGGGGTCAAGATTTGGCACCTCAAAATTAGAAATATGACAGAAATCTAACAAAAATACTCTGATATTATCATAACCAATTTCCCATACTTAAACAACTTTGCAAAGATTAGTATAATAATTTTTACAAATTGTTACTGTAAGAACAACATAATTATTTAAACTTGTTCCTCAACAATTAAATCTTCAATTAGTGAAATGATCCATCTTCATCAGAAACAAGATGGCATCCTGACATTAATTCTTCTAGACAAGTAAAATATTAGGTTCACAAAAGAATAATGACTTTTTCAGTAACAAAACTAACCAAGTCTTCTTCCAACTTTAATTATATGACTTATGTATTTTCTTGTCTTACTGCTATTTCCATGTTATCCTTTGAATATTTATTTGTGGATATGGGTGTGTAAGTCTGAGTGGCAACAAACACAGGCCTGTTCAGTATACTTATGAAGTGCAATGAAGGCAAAACTAGAACATGTGCCAGCTTGACCTAATACTGCAAAGCTCTAATTCCTTTCTCAAAGTCTGCCTCATTTCCTAGAAATCTGGAATCAAACATACAAGAGCTTATTTTATTATTAAAATCTAGAATGCCTTATCAATACCAAATGTTTAAACAAATGATTTGAACAAATAATTTTGCTTTATAAAAATGTAGAATTATATACACCATAGATTGCACCTTTAAATCTGCTAGATGTTAGGAAAGATAGAGAAACGCAGTGTATAATCAGAAATTAATTTGTGTAACATAGAACGTATTTCATTTAGAAACATTTAGACAGCAAATTGTTTTCTCCTTGCCAAAGCAATGATTTCTATAACAGATTGTTTTAGTTTACACATGAATTTTGACCTGGATGAATGATGCTTCAAAGATCAAGGCTACATCTTGCCCTTCTAAAGGTCTGCAGAAGGTCATCCAGAAATGGTATGATGCACTGGAAGAAATTGGTCTGTAACGGGGAGGACTCTTTATCCATGTTCTGAGAGGGGCAAAAGAGGAAAGTGTAGGAAGCTTTGAAGAGACAAATCATTCTATTACCATCCCTGCAAACCACTCAGAATGCTTCAAAAATTAAAATATAGAATGTGGTTGTTTTGCTTCCAGATTTTAATGATATAATCTGGCAATACTGGGTGGCTTCAAATGGAGCACTCTGGGACTCTTACACTTCAACTCCCATTGTTGGCAGGGAAATTCTGGATTCCATACATCTTAACCAGTGGCGGGATTCACCTTCCCTATTGGTTTGAAATGTGAGTGCGTTTCTTCATGTGCAAAAGGTCATGCGTTACGTTAGGGCAGGTGGGCGGAGTCTCCCACAGCCACTGTTACTGGTTCGCCTGAGAAACAAGGCTGAATACCACCTCTGATTTTAACATTTGCCAAGGTTGAGAAATTTAATATAGACCACAGAATATGGCTGGCCCATCTCTGCTCTAGACAAATTTATGTACCATCAGAAACTAGCTAAAGTAAATTCTAGGACCAGTGAAAAGTATGCCATATTTATCAATTACTACCATATAATCCCTTTAATTCTTACCAAGTTCTACATCCTGGTCATCAGTAAGAACAAGAATGATATTTGGGCGGATATTCCGCCGGTCCCTTTGAAATCTTCCTTTCAGACGCTGATTCAACAGGAAGGCTGAACTGTCACCCAGCAAGGATAAGAGAGTCATTATGAATAATCCCATGGCAATATTACGGTGTGCCATATTGTTCTTATTTTGCATGCTCTTTGAGCAAAGTTGAGGGAGTATTTTCTGGTTCTTCCTCAAATGCTGATCTAAGAGGGAGCAAAAAAAAATTAAAATGTAAAAAGTATGCAATAAAAATATAGACATATTTTACAAACCATTAATTTTAAATACAACCATTTTTTTAAAAAAAAAATCTCCTTTAAATGAGAAAACTTGACTATGCAGCCCTTCCAATTCAATTCCAAAACAGCACTTTGAGTGCAGCAGGATATACAAATAGGATATACAAATAGCACTTATCTATAAAAAGCTGCAATTTTTGTCTTCCTTAATTACCCTATGGCCCCTAGAAAAAAATGTGGCTACTTTAAACGGGTGCAAAACAGTTGCTACATTTGCAATACTGCATATTTTGAGGCATCTTTCTGAAGTATTTCACAAGGATTATGAAAGCACATTATATGGCAATCATAGCAACGTGCATGCCTACAAAATCTGAATGAACATATACAAAATAGCCATCAACAACCTTCATTTACAATATATCTGCACTAAATCACTTCAGCTTCAACTTATTATTTACAACAGTTAGAGTAGGTAGGTAGCTAGATAGGCAGGCAGGCAGGCAGGCAAACAGACAGACTTTGTTAACTCTATTAGCAATAGCAATAGCAATAGCACTTAGACTTATATACTGCTTCACAGTGCTTTATAGCTCTGTCTAAGCAGTTTACAGGGTTAGTATAGCCCCCAACAATCTGGGTCCTCATTGTACCAACCTCGGAAGGATGGAAGGCTAGGTCAACCTTGAGCCTGGTGAGATTCGATCTGCCGAACTGCTGGCAGCCTGTGATCAGCAGAAGTAGCCTGCAGTATTGCACTCTAATCACTGTGCCACCGTGGCTCTTTAACTGCCTGGAGAAGTCCCTGCCATTTTCTTAACAAGATTTTCAGAAGTGGTTTGCCCTTCCATTTTTTTTTCCTGGGCTAAAAAAGAAGGACTGGCCCAAGATCAACAAAGCGACTTTGTGCTTAAAGCAAGACAAGGACCCAAGATCTCTTGTTTCTGGTTTAGTTCCTTAATAACTACACCAAACTGGCTCTCTTTTCATAACTTAACCTTAACTACAAAACAAAATGAAATGAAAACCCATAAATAGAATTGGCATTGGTATTAAGATCAGAAAAGGACATTCCCGAATAGATTTTTTTAACATTTATAGTCATTAAATAGAGAAACAATCTGTTGAGTGGGGTTTATAGATATAAGTAAAGAAGTGTTAAGTTCATCTTTCTGTTTTCTTCCTCAACAACACTTTTTATTATACTAAGGCAATATACAGAAACTAACCATAGGATTAACATTTTAGGGCAAGGTAGCAATAAACTTACATTAATTCTATAAAGGTAATGGAAATGCTAACTTTCCTCAAAAATTTAATTGCAGTAATTCTCTCAAAGCAATGGGGAAAAAAGCATGCTTACTGACACCACAATTAAATTTCTTTCCATGTGTCTGACAAATGCAGGATTAATTTAGAAGAGTGCTATAATTAATTCTGAACTTTCTAAACTTTTTGGCTCTGTGGGTAGATATTCGGTGTTATGTCAACAAGAGTGGGTCATTATTTAAAGTCAGTGAGTTTGTTTTAAAAAATAAAAAGAAACAAGCAGGTTGCTGAACTTGTTTTAAAAAGGGAAAACAGAGAACCCGTTCTTTAAACAAATCATAAGCTGCCATACTTTTTTATTTACTTGACATATCGTATTTTTCAGAGTATAAAATACTCTGGACTATAAAATACTCTGGACTATAAAATACTCTGGACTATAAAACGCACCTACTTTTTGGGAGGACAAGAAAACAAGAAAAAGTATGTCTTTGCCTCCCAGCATCCATTTGGTATTCATCTGGCCCATTTGCCACCCCCTCAACCTGTTTGCCACCACCCATTTGCCGCTGCCACGGCCTGTTTGGCCTGGCCCATTTGCCACCATCCGTTTTCCATGAACTGTTCACCGCTGGCATGGCCCATTCAGCAGCACTGATCCCCGTCACTTGAAACAGGTTGAAAATGCGACGTGCAGAGGCAAAAAAACAGGATGTGGAGGACACAAATGTGATGTGTGGAGACTGAAAATAGCCAGCAGGTGGGGGCTGGCAAGTGGGCAGGGCTTTGACAACATTTGATGCGTAAGATGCACTACAATTTTCACCCACTTTGGGGGGGGAGTGCATCTTATACTCTGAAAAGTAGAGTAATTTTATTTACTTGACATAAATCAACAGTTGACATCTTTTCTTGTCCAGAATTTAGTAAAACTGTCATGTTGATCAAACTTCTGTGCTACCAATTTTATTTGACGCATTACATCTTATAATCATTAAAGTATCCACAGTATATGTAACACTACAAACAATTAAACATTTACAATAAATATAAAGCTTTAAAATGTCCACACTTAACTATTTACCCTTTTAAAATGATACACCAAAACATCCATTCCAGCACTTTACTGTCACAAAACAATAATCCTATTATAACCCCATGATTGTTATTCCATATCCTACAGATCATGATGACAAGAGAGCAACAGTATTAAAGCTTTGAAGGACTTCTGGAATAATTCAGCTTTTAATGCTATCTGGAAGGATGTCACAGTCGTTTATAATCTAATATCCAAAGAAGGCTGTTACAATTTGGTGTTGCAAATGAAAAGCGCTCGCTTTCTCTCTCCCAGCCACCCACCACTCTCTCTCTCACACACACACACTTTTCTTTTCTCATAAAAGTGTGTATTTTTCCCAGTAGTTTATTTCACAGTAAATATATCTATACATTGGTGCCAAACTTTACTTTGATTGGATAAACCTTAACTTAAAAAGTTCTTAAGCTGTGGCAAACTAATGGCCTGAAAGAAAAGGATCAAGAGTTGGCTACAAATAAAGTCAGAAAAAATTGGAGAAACGGCACATGTATTAGCTGAGCGTTGGTATAAGAAAAATACTCCTCCAATGCATTTACTGGAGTCGTCAAACTGGAAGATGCCATTGTGGCTAGCTGCATAATATGTGCAAGAATCCAAATTAAACTTTGATAGACAGCTGTCCACCTCTCCTTGAGAATATCTTTTTAAAAACCCACCACATTTTTCAGTAATTAGTTTCATTCTTAAACTGTTTTTATCTTATGAAATTACTGCTAGGATTTCACCAACTCTTATTCCTATAACTTAACATTTATTATTGTATATTCTAGGCCCCTTGTGACAGAGCCGAGGTTGAAACTGTGGAGCACGTCCTTCTATTTTGCTCCATGTATAACGCAGACAGATCTAAGTTACTGTCTCTTCTTGAAATCGTCCCTTCTAGACCTAATGGCTGTAATTTGTTTGTATATTGCCTTGGAGATATCTCCTCATACATCACCTCTCAGGTTCAAATTTTTCTTAAGAGCTGTAACCATTAGAGGAGAACGATGTAACTTCCCTTAGTTAAGCTTTTGGTGACTGATTAGTATGATGCTATTATCAATTCTCTTATATCTCTTTTGTAGTACTCATGTTTTGGTCTGTGACCATAAATAAATAGTTAGGCTTATATACCGCTTCATAGGGCTTTCAGCCCTCTCTAAGCGGTTTACAAAGTCAGCATATTTCCCCCAACAACAATCTGGGTCCTCATTTTACCCACCTCGGAAGGATGGAAGGCTGAGTCAACCTTGAGCCTGGTGGGATTTGAACAGCCAAACTGCTGAACTGCAGTCAGCTGAAGTAGCCTGCAGTGCTGCATTTAACCACTGCGCCACCTCGGTGTGTGTGTGTGTGTCTGTGTGTGTGTGTGTGTATGTATGTATGTATGTATGTATGTGTGTATATGTGTGTGTATGTATGTGTATGTGTATATGTATATGTATGTATATTCTAGGATGATTAAAAAAAATGATATCTGTTTCCCTGAAAATAAGATTCCCACGAAAATATTGCAACACAACAGCAGCAGCCATGAGGTGACCACGCTTGCTACCTCCTGCACCTAATAAGACCTCCACGAAATTAAGGACAAGTGCTTATTTCAGGGATCAAAAGAAAATAAGACCCCGTCTTATTTTTAGAAAATATATCAGAAAATATATTTTCTGATATATTAAGGCAACCCTCCAAGAATCTGTCTTTTCTTTCACCAATACTTAAGTTTGTAGTCCCAGATCTTCTCTGAATCTGATTTTGAACAGACTCTTTTAAAAGCGTAAGGCTTAAAAATGGACATAATCCTCAAGATGCCACCTGACTACTAAAAAAATAAAGGATTAGAAACTATACTTCTGTTGATAAATCTAAAAACACTGTTCAACTGTTGCTAAAGCATTTTTTTTCAATCTGTTCAGATCCTAGTTGTCAAGTAATCCACCTCAAATTTAACTAAGTGCTAATTAGAATGTCATTAGATAATTTGGCATATGCTTTGCAGAAATCACAGTAATTTATGCTTACTGAAATGCTGACCTAATTAAGGAGGTTTGCTGGAATTGTATTTGCTGGTCTTTAAGATGACAATAACAATTTGTTCTTCACTTATCTGATACTTTTGTTCTCTAGGATTTCACAAAGTCAACACAGTATATCAGCAAAATCCTTCAGTACTCTGGGATGAAATTCATTCAGAATTCAACTCATTCAGACAGATATTCCCTGACCATGAATCTTAAATTTAATCTTGCCCTTCACAATGGCCTAATTAAATTTATATCCCCCAGTTGGGAAAGACAAAGCAAAATAGGATTTGAGGAGTTCTATCTTCTCTTGTTATTGTTAAGTGTTAATATTTGCAATTTTAATTATGTACTTGCTGTACTGATTCTTTTTTCTTTGAATATATCTGAAGAAGCCCTATTTTTTTTATCTTAAAATCAGCTCAGTTCATTCTGACCTTTAGCTGCTCAAATCTCTTTTTTGTAATTAAGAACAGTCTTCTGATAACTTTCCACCTCCTTTTGTTTGTTTGCTTCCCCGATGCTTACGTTTTTTCAAAGATTTTTGTGCAGCTATAGTTTTTGTATCATTTCTTTATTTTTCCTCTTTGCAATTCTGCTTTCGGGATCTTTTTCAGGAATTGCCACACAGCTTTAGCTCTATTTTTCGTATTTAGTTACTTCTGTCATGGAAACATTTCTATGGTTTTATGTATTTAAAAAAGAACACTTAACACTCCAAAATGTATGTTTCATTATATTTATCTTTAGTTTTCCTTAACTTTAAATAATCCAGGATTATTGGGCTCTTGGGCAGTTGCCCGAAATCAAAGTAATTGTTTTCTAAATGCCAATCTCACAGAGTCCGCTTTGGTAAAAATTATTGCAGCAGATGGAAATCTTTGTATATTATAGAAGAGGCTTTCTGGTTTTATTTCGAACATCTGTAAATCAGTGCTGATAACAGGGATATTTGCAGCTGGTTGTATATGTAACAAATGTGAGAACTATAGGAAATCCTCAATTTACAACCATTCATTTAGTGACCAAGGTTACAACAGCACTGAAAAAGTGACTTATGACTGTTTCATGCTTATCACACATTGTAGCATCCCCAAAGTCATGTGAACAAAATTTGAATGCTTGGCAACTGATTTATGATGGTTGCAGTTTCCCAGGGTCATATTATCACTTTCTGTGACCTGAAAGCAAAGTCAATGGGGGAAGCCAGATTCACTTAAAAACATTTTCCTAACCTAAAACGGCAGTGATCCATTTAACAACTGTGGCAAGAAAGGTCATAACATGAGGCAAAACTCAATTAACAACTGTCTCGCTTAGCTACAGAAGTTTGGGGTCAACTGGGGTCGTAAATCAAGGACTACCTGTAACTCTTAATAGTTCCTGCCTGATAGCTTTCTTTGAATCGTTTGCTGGTAACTGGACTGAAGATGTTATTTCATTGACTTGCTTATTATAAAGAAATGGGATGAAGAATTGTCTATCTGTTACCTAAGAGGAGGTATTGAGATTAGAGAATCGTTTATACCTGTGGTGAGTTGTTTGAGGATTTCTTTCCTGAATACATTTATCTTTTTTCAATTTTTTTCTCCTAATCTGTATTATCTTTCATTGTTTTATTCAAAGCTTTAAATAAACATAATTGAAAAAACATACACTGATAATCAACTGCTCTTGATCCAGAGTTGATAGTTATGCAAACACACAGCTTCAAAGCTAACGTGTCCCTTATAAAGAGTCTGTTAATTTGTAGAAAGGACAGGGGGAAAAAAGTTACTGATTTGACCTAGCATAAGAGCCACAAAAAATACACTTTTACTTTGGTAGTCAATCATTTATTTATTTGGATTCATTTACTAAGCTATCCCCATAAGATTTTTCTCAAGTCCTAACCCAGAGGTGGTTGCTCCCGGTTCAGCCCAGATTGGGCGAACCGGTAGTGGCAGTGGCAGGAGGCCCCGCCCAGCCACCCAGACACTTCTGCGCATGCACGCAAGCAAACCAATAGTAAAAAAATGGCAACTCTCCACTGTCCTAACCAAGGAGATTGGTTTAACAGTGTAAAGCTAAGGGCCAAGATTTACTGCTGAGTCTTTGTTGTTGTGGAAGTCTAAGGCTTTTGGCAGCCCACTTCAATAAAAAGCAATTTTTTCCTTGAGTTTCTTTTGACATGAATTACCGAAAAAGAATAAGATAAAGTTACAGAAAATGGAATGCTTTTACATCAATTTATCTCTCAGCTAGTAAATGTGGGATTCCCCGCACTAATGGCATTTGTGTGAACTGGTGAGGAGGCTGTTCCATTAACTACTAAGAGAAGAATGTCCAAGTGGCTAGCATGTGAATCACTCTTAGGCTCTAAGCATCCCTACCACACTGGCACTTTTCACCAATGTCCCTGTTATGTCTACTTGATCAACTGTGTTCCACATTGGATAGTCTCAAATCAAGGTTTTCTGATCTTGTGCTTTTCCTTTTCTTTTAAAGGAGAAAACTGTTCTCTGTGTTTGCAAAGGCAATAAACTAGTTTACACCTCACACTGATAGGGTTCATATACTGTACTAAACCAGATTGATAAAATACATACAACTGGATATACACATGTTATATCCAAAGTAATAAATAATATTGGCTGATCCATTTAGTATACTAAGAGAATAGCTAGGTTTCCATAACTTCCTGAATCCCCAAACTCTCTAACTTTTGACTTGTTTAACATGTTATGTGAATCTATATTATACAGAAGTTCCTTAGTAGGTAAATCAGCTTGATAGGCATTTCATAGGAAGTTTTCTAATCTGACCAATTGTCCATTCCAAAAGCAGCAGTTATAAAGCAGTTGTATAATCTTCAGGCATCCTATGAAGAATTAAATAAATGTTCAGACTGAATTGCTTTCTTTGTTTTTGTATAGGTTGAATACAAGTCTCTTTCCCTTAAATTTAAAACCATTGCTTCTTGTCCTTTCCTGAGGATATAAAATAAGTTGTTCTTTGAGTAACCGTTTAAATATTTACATCCAGTCTGTTACCTACTCTTATACTGATAGCTGTCTTCTGCATTATTTTTCTTTCAAAATTGAATAGCAAGTAGTATTTATCAGATCCATATGTTACTTGCTATTGATTCCAGGGCTATGACATGCATAAAATGAATTAGATTTTTTAAAGGGTTCTTAAATTTTTACTACAATTATTTGTTTACAATACACTCTTGCACTTACCACATCCAGATTGACCGCAGATGATAGCAGTAGTTACCATTCCTATGATGCCAATGAAAATGTTTTAGAAAGTGGGCTGAGCAAAGCTAGCATGAATGTGAATTGAACAAACTGAACACAAGGTGAAACTATCACGTGACCATTTTAGTTCTTGCCAAGCTTAGAACTGATTTATTCTCATCACATTCTCTCAATGGCATTTAGTTGCATGGCTAAGCACTTGGTATTTTGATTGGACATGGTGCAGCATTTGCTAACTTTGGTAACAATTTGGGGGGAAAAACTGGACTTTTGAATTCTATATCATCCTATTCATACTGAATCTGAGGCTATCATCCAATGCCATTTTTATGAATTATTGGAAGGTGTTAAATACATTTTTCAGCAAATATGAAAGCCTATAGGGAACCTGTCTCTTTGATACTTATACACATTTTCAGAACACATGTACACATTTTTTTAAAAAAATCCTTTTTTGCTAAGTTATTACGTGACAAACACCTTCTGATTGCAGGCTTTCAGACAGCTATAAAGAGTACTTATGAAGAGTAGCTATTTTGATAATGAGATAGTTGTAATGTGTGAAAATAGTTTAAACATCTATGTAGGAGGGTAAGTTGTAAAGTAATTATTTTGGCAAAGAATGTTTAAAAGCAAACATGCTGCTTTATGCTCAGAAAAAATAACCATAATTTTATAGCTATATAAATATATAAGAAACTGTAAACAAAACCATTTGAATATTTTTTTGTATTCAACAGGACTTGAACAAGAAATTCTACTGTATCAAAAGTATGAGCTCTGTCTCAATAAGACTACAATATAATATAAAATGCAAAGAAATGGAAGATGAATGAAAAAGACTAAGTTGGTCTAAGGAAAATGATCTTAAAAGTGAGATGATACAATGGAATATAATTTCATTTTTTGTTCTGAAAACATAATGAGTATGAACCTACTGCCCATTCAAGGGCAGTAGGGAAACATGAGCAAACTATAAAGATTAAGAACTTAAAACTTTAGCCAGTAACAAATACTGTTCAACTAGCTAATATTAAACTGATAAACATATCTGTATTCCTAATTAAAATACTCATTCAGCTAGTAAACCTTCAAGAAAAAGGGATAATTAACATATTTTCTGCAATAATATTGCTTGTTAATAGGAAATTTTATCACATCTGTCTGATGCATGAATTTATTTTATTAAATTTACATCTTCCCTACTGAATATGGAAATGTGATGTTCCAATGAACATCTAACTATATACAGTACTTAAGTACCTTCACAGAAATGATGTAAATTGTCTAAAACATCCCTGAGTCTTGTGAAAGTCTGGCAACCTGATTATTAATTCCAGATCTCTCCCAGATGATTAAAGTTGCGCCCTTGAGATGGAGTTAAAGATCTACATCAGAGGACTCAACTTTTGGATATCAAGGACCAATTCTGTGGATAAATATTTTTCCAAGACCAGATGGGCTGCCTGCCATCCCGCAGAGATGGGACTTCGCTTGTTTGCACAGACTTGTTGCTGGCATGCCATAGACCGGTGCTGGTCCATGGAACAGAAGCTGGAGATCCTTACTCTTTGTGACCTTAGAGGAAATCTATTATCTTGTCCCATTTCAGCTGGTGTTCAGGATGGAGATAGCATTAGTTGTTCTTGCCGATGACACAGCTATGGTGGAATGATACATCCGTTTTGGTGCTCCTTGGTTTCTCAGAGGCTTTCAACAGCATCCACCATGAATATGACTGATGTGTATAAAATTCTGCATGACATGCCAAAAGTAGACAGAGATACAGTTTTCTTTTTTCAAAACACTGGAATGTACTGCATATTTTCATCCAAGCAATATATATAAAGAATGAAGGTAAAGGTGTTAAACATCAAACTATGAAAAGTTGACTTTGCAATAATTTTATTCAACAAAATATTCCATTTCCTTCTGTGGAAAAAAGTAAGGACATCCTTGGCTCTGTCATCTGGTATTGCCTGCCCCCTTTGCAAGAAACAACCTGAAATTAGGCTGGAAGGAATTTTTCCTTACTTCTCCCTGCAGAATTTCTTCAGCTATGAAACGTTTGAGGGGTTTCTGCCATGTATTCAGATCACCTCAAAGCATCTCAATAGGATTTAACTCTGGACTTTGATTTGGACATTCCAGCACCTTCCATTTAGTTTTTTCATCCATTCTTTGGTGGATTTATGGGAATACTTGGGGTCTTTGTAATGTTGCAATGTCCACTTTTGGTTGAGTTTCAATTTTCTGACATGGTCTCATGTTATCTTCAGCATCTTCTGGTATAATGAAAAATTCATGGAACATTCATCATCATAGCAATTCATGATGATGAGTTGCTCAGGCCCTGATGCAGCAATGCAGCCCCAAACTATAACATTTCTACCACAGTGTTTTACAGTTGGTATCAGGTTCTTTCAATGAAATGCTGTGCTTGGTTCTGGTACTGTGGTCAAATAATTCTACCTTTGTCTCATCCGTCCATAGCACATTTTCCTCCAAAGTCCTAGCTTTGTCTAGGATGTTCGTGGGCCAACTTTAGTCTTTTCCTCTTGTTTTTTTTTTCTGTATAGTAAATGATTCCTTCTGGCATACCTCCCACGTAGATCTAATTTGTTCAATTTCTTTCGAGTGGAAGGGTCATGCTCTTCCAAATGAGCAACACATACCAGGATTGCTTCTATTTAAGAAGTGCAGTGAGCTCAGATCTCTCCATTGGGAACAACAACCATTTACTCAGCCTCAATATGCCTTGACTCTGGACTTGAAACCTTATGACTTTGACCAGTATTGGCCTGGAATCCATCTACAATGTTTGGACTGTTGGACTTTGCTCAACCACTGCTGTTTTGGATTTGAAACTGTTTCAAGCCAAGCTTGTTGAACTTTTGGGGATTTAGTTCCCCCAACTAAATAAATGTGTGCATCTATATTTTTGCATTCACATTCTCTTTGCTGCTTGTTTGTTTGCTCCATAAACTTCTTGGTGAAGTTTGCAACCATCTCTCTGAGTGTTTGTGGAGAAAGGACATTTTGCCTAGGTAACAGTCTATGGTTCTCCCCATCAATGCCATCTTCCTTATTCTCTCCACTGTCATAGTTAAGTGCTACAATTTGGTAGCAACATTTAGATGTCTCCGATGATCACATCCAAGATTAGAAACTATATGTAACCTTGAGAACTTGAACATTTAGCTACTAAATGATTGTGTCAAGAAAACCTATACTCACCATCATAGTATGATGGAGGTTAGGAGGTTAGTTGTTAACAAATTAACAAAAAGGTAATAGATATCTGGCTTGAAAATCATACATTGAAATTACTGATCCTCAACATTGCTTCATCACACTCAGTGCAAAAATTGAATGAGGTGCCTCCAAGTTCACGTCTGGGCTCTGCCCTTCTCAAGAAGTTTATATATAACTTAGATGAATGGAAGAAATGTTTTTTCTGGTGAAACCAGTCTATCAGGGCAACCTGGTCTACCCAAATATGAGACGTAGCATACTGCCTCCACTTTTGTCTTATAAAATATAAATTATAAAATATAAATTCAACGAATGGAAGAAATGTTTATTAAATTTGCAGATGAGATAAAACTGAGTGATATAACTATTAGCTTATAAAGCAAAAATGAAAACACTCTTAAGAGACTAGAGAGATGGCTAGAAATAACTTTCGCTGTAAAATAGAAGTCAATGAACCAATATATAATGGGGAACATCTGCCTGGAGAATACTACTCATGATTAATTAATAGTAATTAATTGCAAACTGAATCAGCAGCAGATGCAATTTGAGGCAGGAATAGAAATAACATTCCCAAATCAAGGAGAACAACTGTTCAACTGAACTGCATATTAGTCAGACCCTATCTTGAGATCAGCTTTGAGTATCATACTTTTAAAAAGGTTTCAGACAAAGATAATAGTTTAGAGAATGGCAAGAAGGATGATTGTGGAATATGAACCTAAGTGGAATTATGTTCATGGACAAATAACTGGAAAAGCACAACTTTAAAAAGGAAGAAACACAAGAGAAATCATAGCTACCTGTTTTTTCAACTACCTGTAAGGATGCTGCATGATAGGGCAGATATAGAATAATGGATTTAAGTTACAGAATAAAAGAATCTTGTTAACAGTAAGAGCAATTTATTAGCGGAACCATTCTCCCCTTTACTGGACTTCCCTGGGCTCCCCTTTACTGAACATTTTAAAGCAGAAGATAAGCAACCATAAATGGTACATGTTTGAATTTGGATTTTTACAAAGAGCAATGGATTGGGTGTTAGGATTTCAATAGCCCCTTTCAAGTCCAGAATTTTATGATCACAAATTCTAAGCATCCCATATTGTGTATATTTTTCTGATCCTTTGCAAAATATATCTGGGCAGTTATTACGGGGAGCAACTTCATAGCTGGAAAGATAACATTTTTCTTGCATTTAAAAGTCTCTGGTAAACTATACTTGTGAAATTATAGCATGCTTGTATTTTTTGTAACTATGCTTTTTTCCTATTAGCTCTAATAACAGTTGCATAATGCTGCAACGACTTGAGATGGGAAAATACTTCCTAACAACATTGAGAGACAGACATTAGAAATTGGAAAGGGAAAATTGAAAGTAATTATTGTCTTGAGTCCAGTAACCAGAATCTCTTAGTGAGGCAAGAGCTCCATAAATTGGGAAATGACCATTTTACAAGCAAGATAAAGGTTCAGTACTACAAAGGGAAATATCCAGATTTCTTCCAAACTGACATAAGTCAACCTACTCTATAAACCAATTGATTTTGTACAAATTTGGAACAGTTTCTGAACTGCTGCAACATGTAGACATTTCCTAAGAGCCTTTATTTTAGGAGGTTTATGTTCATCTCTTGGGAGAGTAGAAGATGTGACATAGTCTTGTAATTTAAGACTAATACTGATCATTTGGCAAAGTGAACTGGATAGCAGGAATAAAGCCTAGACAGGTAAGTTGAATGCATGAGTAAAATAAATAATTATTTGGGCCTCTGTCAAAAACTGAATTATAGCAAAATAAAGACTAGGCTGAAGGATCTACTGAAATAGATTTTTTCAGAGCCACAACGTAAAAAAGGAATATAATAGAACATTATGGAACACTCATCCATTAATCAGAAGAGTTATATAAATACAAATTCAAACATTAAGAAATATCATATCCATCAAATACCATGTGGATGCTTAGTGGGTTAGAAAAGAACATAAAACTTAAGTTCTCTCTTGACTTCCCCTTTTATTTTAAAAATCAATTGCAAAAAGTATAATAATACAGAAAGCTAAAAAATAGCAAAGCAAAGCACAGAATCTGCAATTCTGTGAACTTAACTGAAAGCAAGTGTGTAATTCTAGAGGGCTGATTTCAAGTAAATGTATTTATAATTGGAATGAAAGAGAAATGTAATTAAATCTGTAGCTGAAATACAGAAATAAAATGGCAAGTAAGACTGACGGCAATAGTAAATTTGCAAATACATAGTACTAGCAGTAGCTTGCACCTGCCAGTGATACAATATAATTGATAAATTATGCCAATGAGTTTTTAAGTGGATGAAATTGCATAATGTCTTATATTTCCTATCATTAAAAAAATCCTCATGATTTCACTCCTTAGGAATTACCCAATAAAACAGGCATGATGATAATTATATCATCAATCCTGCCTTTTATTTGAGATGTGTGTGTGTGTATATATATATATATAATAAATACACACACACACACACACACACATATATTTGTGCACAAGTATTTCTCTTTACATTCTGTTCATTTTCATGTTCTGGTATAGACTGTTTTGAATTTGAGATTATCAGAGTATACTAAAACTCCTAAAATTGTAATTTTAGGGGGTACTAGATTGTCACTAAGGTCAACATTTTCTACCAAGACTACTTTCTTTCTATTTCACTAATGTAAAATGTCATTATCTGTTTCATACAATATTCCAGTTGGAACAAAACATGTATTATTACACACACATACACAGTTGATAGGCAGAAGGGTGTTTTTTTCCCCTTCTAGAAAAGTCTAATGCTAAAGCATGAAAAGGAATAAAAACTGAAATCATGACTATGACAGCTAGAAGTTCCTCTAATAGAGCTAATTTACATAGTTGAGCTATTTGGAAAATTATACCTTTTGTTCACATGTCTAACTTTTCATCCAAAAATAAGAAACCATTCCAGGCACTTTTTAAAACAAAATATTATGTAACAAGTGGTTTAAAATGATTTCTCCCTCTGAAGCCTACAAACAATGGCAACTACAGTCAGACTTCCTACAATTTTTCCTGTACACAAAAACATACATTTTCCTTATAAATATTCTCCTACATAGACCATTTAGCATTTCCTCAAACATGTTCTCTACTTACATTGAATTAAAGTAACAGATAAGGAAAACTGAAATCTTACATATCTATATCTTGAAGTAACTGCTTTTGGTGAGATAGGTGACTATAGAAATTTGATAAATACATAACAAACTTTTCACTAAAACAAATGGGAGATGCTTCCAAGTACCTGTATGGAATGATTGCAATTGACTCTACAGGTAAACTACATTATTATAGAGCAGGAAAAGCTAGTCCTTCTAGACAGCTTCACCTTTATTCTGATTCTTAGTCCAAAGACTTCAGAAGTAACAAATAAGAATTTGTTTCAATAAAGCTTTCAGAAGTTACACCAAGTAATTTTCCTGCTATGAATAAGCACCCAAATCTAACAAAATTAAAGCTTCCAAGATACAAAAATTCAGGACGCCCAACAGCTGTGCCTATAGGATCAATGTATCTTAAGGGACTAGATAGTCCTAGGTTGACAGGACTATCTAGTCCCTTAAAATGGGATGTTATTTCAAACATAAATATCAAACTTTTAAAAACACATCTGGATAATTCTTACTGCATCTTAAGGGTGCATCCTAAGTATTTTTGTTCAGCCTAAAAAAAACCACAATCTTCCACAGCTAGTCTAACAAAAGGCTACACAGTATTCTTATATATAAAGAGACGTCTATTCAGTTTCTTTCACTTCTTAGGAAAAGGGGGGAGGGGTTTACTCACCAAAGCTGAAGTTGTAAGATTGGAGGGTTTTTTTTGGGGGGGGGGGAGAGAACGGACTGTTCCTATGATGCCAATGAATTAACGGTCTTTAGGGACAGTGAACACAATTGCATGTTAGTTGTTTCATTTTCTAGGACTATCCATTCCCTAAGAACGGTCCTAGGTCAAAGAAATGTTCTTTGCAAAAGAAAACGCCCGAAACCACTCGCTCTGAGGCTAGCCGAGCGCCTACATGGAGACTCAATACTTGTCTTTGGGGGGGGGGGGGGAGGGATACTTCTTGAGTAGCTGTCGGAGGACCTACATCTGTGAAATGAGCCTACTAGCACCGAGACGCCAATCCATACACATTATAGCGAAGCATATTCAATCCGCGTTTTTCATTACCTCTCACCAAGCGGCCAGTCCTCAAGTTAAAAAAAAAAGCATACATACGCGTGTCCATCGGACAAAGTGCTGCCAGAAGTAGAAAAGCAGAAAGGCAAAGGAAGCAGCTGGGTTGTTCTGGGAGGGGGCGCACATGGCCAGCCTGCGGAGGGCAGCGCCGAGGCATCGCTCCCCGTCGTCTTCACCCACCCAGCTTCGGTGTCTTATCTCCTTCTCCCCCCCCCAAAAAAAAAAAAACCACCTGCGAAGTTGGACATCGAAATTCTCGGGCGAGCCGCCTCTCTCGACCAAACGGAAACCTCCCCCTCCCCGCCCGGGTGGGTCACATCGTCCCACGCGCGGGGTCAGGGAGACCGGGCCCGCCAAGCCTTCGGGGAGAAGAGTCAGGCAGGAGCCTTCGCAGAGCCCCACCCGAGGCTCCTGGATGGAGTTCGGCGTTTCTCCCGTCCGGGTCCAGCTGTTCCCTACTCACCCACCCGCCGTCCTCCCACTCACCTGGGAACGACTCCATGGCCCTCCGCCCTGTCCTTCAGCAGCGGTTCGCCTTTCGCGCCGCTGCCGTGGCTGCAGCCGCCGCCGAGCCCGGGAGGACGCCCCGAGATCGCATCCCCCCTCTCCTCTCCTGCTACTTTCGCCTTGCCGCTCTTGCTTGCCCCAGTCCTTCAGCGCCCGTCCGTTCTCCGCTCTCGGCTTTGGTCTCCCCACCACCACCACTAAACCCTCCTGGGGCTCTGCCGGTTGTCTCGCGCGGCGCGGTTGAAACGCCAAATGCCAGCCAGGCTCATCCGTGCCCGGGCGAGGAGCGAAGCGCTTCTCCTATTGCTCCCGCCGGTGCGGATCCAAGCACGGGAGAAGGCGATTATGTCCCGATCAAAGGCAGCGGCCAGATCCCATTTCAAAACAGAGCGGGAGGGAGGAGCGGGGAGAGTGTGGGACGGCTTTTTTTTTTTTTAGTTAATTTATTTCTAGGAGGATCCTCCTCTCCAATCTTGACGCAATCCCCAGGCGGCTCAGAGGGGGTGGAAACCTGTTCCATCGCCAGCGGCATTTGTCAAAAAGGCCGAGGAAATCTGTCGCGATCAGCCCCTTTTCCCCTTACCTCAGGCATGGCTGGGCGGGTAAACTTCACCTCGCGTACAAAAGCAAAAACACTCCGGCCCTCAAACTTTAGCCCTATGAAGACATTTCTTTCTACCCCGTTTCTTCCTTCTCCTCCCCACAACGCACCCATTTCTCCAATTGCCAGAACAGTCCAAGTTTTTCTTTCCATGGTATCTCTGTCTATGAACCCCAAAACTAACCAGCCTCACTGAGCCAAGTGGATTGTGTAAACTGAGGCGCTGTGCTTAGTTTATGATGTGGTGTGTTTTACAAGCTGAGGAAGGGAATTCAGTCCATTATGGTTAACTAAGGAGTACATCTCTCACAAGAAAAAATAAATAAATATAAATATATAAAGAGAAAGAGCACCTGAATCCAAGGCAAGAGATGAGGGACCTACTTTTTGCCCCCTGAAAAAAAAATCTCTACACCGATTGGTCATCTTCAAGTCTCTCCTGTGGAAAGCACCCTGACAAAGACAACTTTAAACAAATATATTGGGTATTTCAGATTGGTGGCTGCAGTAGTTACAGAAGAAAATCTATGTTTAAGGAGAGTTGCTGAGAAAAAAAATCAGTTTCTTTAGGAAACTGAAAATAATATGTAATAGCAACACACAAATGCAAGATTGTGCCTGATTTTGACAGGAACTTCTGGATCTTTATAAAATAAATATATAGCAAACATCAGGTTGTATCTAGAAGATAAAACATAGGACATGAAGCTGAAAATCTAAATGGCATATCTAAATGGTATTTTTTTCCAAATAGTCAGCAAATATGTCAGGGGCAGGATCCAGCCAATACTTTTTTATTACACTAAGAAAGGTATATGATCAAATCAAATATTTTCCATCACAGAGTGTAAAAATGGCTGCATTATTATGCATCTGGCTAACATCTGGCTAACAATCAACCAGATGTTCAGACTGGATTTGGCATTTTTATCCACCTGTCGAGTCCTTCCCAAGGACCTGGGATAGGAAATGTTGTTTGTTGATGTTATATTGTGATATTGTTGCAGAATGTAGGCTGTTCCAAATAAAGCTGACTCTTGCAATTGACCAATGGTGATTTTGGCAATACCTATGATGTTCGAGTGGTGCTTCAGTTGTTTTGAGGTTGCACCCAAGGAGCCTATTACTACTGATACTATCTTTACTTTTTTGCCACAGTTGTTCTGTTATTCTGTTATTATTGTTATTATGTTATATTAGTGCTATTCTGGTAGTATTGAAAAACATGTGACTACAATCTGGGTGTTTAAATGCCCAGCTCACTATTACAGTATTGCAGGAAGCTGTGGTCATGTGATAACCATTTGCAACTTTGACGGCCGCCTTCCCAAAAGCAAAGTCAGTGGGGAAGCTGGCAGGTAAGGTCACAAGTTACTTTAGTAAATGACTCATGCTGGCCCTCTCTCCAGCCTCCCCTGATTTGCACACAGCCTGAGCTGGCCCTCCCATAAGTCCTGCGTCAACTGTGCCAGCCCTTCCCAGCATTCCCCTGTGAGTATGCCTATGCTCCTTACCTCAGACTCCTGCCTCTTCATGCATAATCGCTCACACCGCACTACATATCTTGAGGTTACATCAGGGGTGAAATTCAGCAGGTTCTTACAGGTTTTGGAGAACCGGTAGTGGGAATTTTGAGTATTTCGGAGAACCGGCAAACACCACCTCTGGCTGCCCCCAGAATGAGGTGACAATGAAGATTTAGCAGTATCCTTCCCCTGCCACACCCACCAAGCCACACCCACAGAACCGGTAGTAAAAGAAAAATGAATTTTACCACTGGGTTACATCAACTGGGACTAGCCAGGATTGCCAGCACTAAGCAATGTGGTCATTTACGATCACTTCACTTAGCAATGGCAATTCCAGTCCCAATTGCTGTCTTAAGCTAAGAATTACTTGCATTTAATTGGAATGTCCATGTTAGATGGTAGGCGTTACTTGCAATGGTTAGATAATACTGATACAATTCTCCTACGAATTATTTTAAAGGTAATGTATTATTTCAGGAACTGCTTTTTGTATAACCTTTATTTCATCAATACTTTTTAATAAAGCAATTATATTCTTATTATCCTATTTCTCCTCCCTCCCACTCTTGCAACCCTTATTGAATAGTTCATGGATAAATGGAACCCTTTTTAATTAATACCTCATAAAGTTCTCATTTCAGTTGTGAATATATAGAAAGGAGAAATGAAGTCAGTGAATTGAAGTGAGTGTTCCATATGCTGTTGGAGCAGGACAAAATGGAGCAATAAAGTTTTAAATTGGATACATTCTGGATGACATAGGATTTTATAATCAAATTACTTGTAGAAGAAGCTTTTTAAAAAAATAATGGGATAGTGAAATACTTTTTTTAATGTTTAAAAGAATACTCCAACAAATAGGTTTTAAATCATGGAAAACTGATAATCTGAAGATAGAAAAAAACTATGTGATACTTTATCTAGAGATAGTCCTTATTTAGTGACCACAATTGGGATTGGCAACTTGGTTAAGTGAAGCTCCAGATGCTGTGGGTGCTATATCACAGGAGGTTTTTAAGAAGAGAGTCCAGAGTGACACAGGTCTTCTGTTCGAGCAGAAGATTGGATTAGAAGACCTCCAGATCTCTTCCCACTCTGTTACTCTAAGTTCTAAGTGATCACTAAGTGAAATGGAGACTGTGCTTATGATCTTGTATCAGCTTTCCTTTGCTTTACAGATCTGTGAAGATCATAAATACAAGGAAAGTTGCTTTTCATCGGTGCCATCGCTCTGAACAGTCACTAAACAAAGACTATCTATTATACAAGTACCTTCAAAATATATTTCAAAGAGAAGGAAAAGATGTGCTGAAAGGTGTGTAGAAGTGCTCAAGCTTTTCAGTAGGATTCTATTTTTTAATTGTTTACTCCTCCCAAATAGAATTCAACCCAAAGTTCTCACTTAAGACACAAATGAGCAAGCTCAGATTATCACATTATACAAAGACCCAGCTTTCTGGAGAAGGTTCTAATGGTTGAAAAGATGGAACAAAAAGAAGACAAGGACTACGAGCAACGAGGTAGATGAGTTTAATGAGTTTAAATCTATGAAGCTGCTAAGAGTCAACAACAATTTGATGGAACATAACCAACCAACCAACGTCATTAAAATTTTGTCACAAGGGAACTTCCATTTTACACAATGTTTACATTATATGAGCACTTACATAAAAATTCCAGTCAAGGTTGATGGAAATTATAAAAGTGCATAGAAAGAATAACATATTCCCTGGTTGGTAACAAGTTTGCAAAGTAAATAGGCTGGTTGGCATTGGGTCAAAAAAGCAATGAAGTTAGTTTGTTTCTCTAGTGAATTGGAAATGGGTTTAGAGGAAAAAAATATGAAATATATAGAAAGAAAACATAAGTTAATATGTCTTGTTGCTTCTGAGTATCTAAATTCATATGCAAAGTATGCACTCCTAGTGATTGCTAGAAATTGTTAACAATTTACATTCCAGCCATAAAAAAGCCCAGCTTTAGCTATTAAGTCAGGTATTAAACTACAACTCCTATTTTCCTCCAGCCAATATGGTCATAGCTTATAATATTTGTCAGGACCTCTCCTCCTTTTTCAGAATCCAAGTTATTTTTCTCTTTAAACCAGATTTAATTGGTAAATACTTCAAACACAATATGCCTCCTATGAAAGAAATGCCTTCTACAAATTGGATGTGTGACCATCCGACTATATTTAACCTTTCTTATAACTTTTTTGTACCCTTTCTACTAATTTTGCAAATACAAGAAATTGTTGACCTATGACTACAACGGGGACCATAATTTACATTGCTAAGCAAGATGTTATTAAGTGAGTCACACTCAATTTTATGACCTTTTTTTGCCATGGTTGCTAAACAAATTACCACAGCTGTTAAGTGAACCATCTGGATGTTAAGCGAATCTGGTTTTCTTCACTGCCTTTATTTGTTAGAGCCAATTGAGAAGGTTACAAATAGCAGATCAAATGATCCTGGGATTCTGCATCATCATAAACATATGCCCAAATTTGGATCATGTGACCGTGGAGATGCTGATTGCAGCTGCAAGTATGAAGACTGGTTGTAAGAAGTGATGCAATTCAGCCGGTTCTACCCAGTTCGGGCGAACTGGTAACAGGGCGGTGGGAGGCTTTGCCAACCCATCCGGACATCATCATGTCCCATTTTTGATGCTCTGCACATACACAGAAAGTCTTGTGCATGTGTGTAGGTGGCACAGGCAAGCGAAGCGAGCATGCACGCTCACATTTGCGAACCGGTAGCGAAGGTAAGTTGATTTCACCCCTGGTTGTAAGTCACCTTTTTAGTGCTACTGTAACTTCAAACGGTTGTTAAACAAATGGTTGTAAATCAAGGATGACCTGTAACCTATTTCTCTTTCAATCTATTTGCAATCTATTTCTCTTTTGAGCCTCACCCTTGCTTTGTTTCAGTGCTGAGCATTTCAGATCCAATTCCAGATTTTAACAAAACAAAAGTACTTATTAATTTCAAACTGTAAAATGGGTAGGCATGTGTGACAGCATAAACAGACTGAGATATGAATGCTGTGGTCAAAATATTACAAAATGTAATGTCATTATATTCTAAATAAAAAAACTCAGTCTGTAATTTGGGAGGTAGTAGCCCTGGTAAAAGAAAGACAGAATATCTCCATTAAATTCACATTATCACCTTAATAAGATTAGACCTACATGTTGTGCTACTGCTGAAGTTCTCATTTTACACTGCAGGTGGTGAAGGAGTTTAGATAGACTAAAATTTAGACTAAACACTAGAAAATGAGCAAAATCACAATATAGATTAATATAGTGTTGTTGGTTTGACTTCCGAGCTTGGCAATTTGGTTGCAAACATTTCATCTCCATTTGAGGAGACATCTTCAGATTATGCTTGTCTGGGCACTGGCCTTTAAATACTTTCCTAAGTCCTGGTCTGACTTAAAACCAAGGACTACTCAACAACTACAGCCAGCCAATCACATAACCTGAAATCAGATTAGGACTCAGAAAAGTATTTAAAGGCCAATGCTCCCCAAGACAAGCACAATCCAAAGTGCACTGAAGATGTTGCCTCGGATGGGGATGAAACATTTGCAACCAAATCGCCAAGCTCGGAGCTAAAACCAACAATCTAACTACCAACCCGAGATACTAATATTCAAAGACATTTCAGATTAATATACTACATAATATATACACACAATAAAATAAAAACTATAAAGTGACATTTGTTAATCTATTAGATTTAAACTCAACATTTTCACCATCAAAAACAAAATATTACCTATAATTAAACATGCCATGCACACATACTTATGCATTTGTCATAAATGGAAAGATGAGACAATAGGATAAAATGTAGAACAAAATATTTTCTTAACTGCATGTACATGAAGTAATAGCATTTAACCATTTGCTAATACCGTAGGTGCAATCCTATTCATTTGTACTTATCTATAGAATATACCAGTTTCAACATTTCTTTACAGAGTTGCATAAAACACTTGACAGACTGAATCACTGGGCCCAATCCAACAATATGCAGTTCAATGATGAAAAATGTAAGGTCCTACACTTGGGTAGGAAAAGCTATATGTGTAGATATAGAATAGGTGGTACCTGGTTCAACAGTAGTAACTGTAAGAGGAATCTAGGTGTCTACTAGACTATCCCTTAAATATGAGCTAGCAATGTAGTCCTAGGATGCATCAACAGAAGGATAGTGTCAAGACAATAGGAATGATAATATCGCTGGTGAGACCACACTGCATCTAGTTCTGGACACCACAATACAGAAAAGATGTTGAAGCCTGAAAAGTGTGCAAAGGAGAACAAAAATGATGATAAAGGGTCTGGATGCTAAATTGTATGACAAACGGTTGAGAATCTATGTATGTCTAGCTTATCAAAGAGAAGAATCAGGAGGACATGATAGCTACCTTCCACTACTTGAGGGGCTGTCACAAAGAAGATGGGATTGATTTATTCTCTAGGGCACTAGAGAGCCGAACAAGAAATTATGAAAGCTTGTCAAAGAGAGACAACCTACAAATAAGGAGAAATTTTCTGGCAGTAAGAGCAGTTAATCAATAGCTTGCCTTCTGGAGTTGTGTGTGATCCATCACTGGAAGTTTTCAAAAATAGACTGGACAACCATTTGACTAGGATGGTATAAGACTCCTGACTCCTGCAAGGGGTTGGACTAGAAGATCGCTGAGGTCATTTCCAGAAGGAGGAGAAGCCTGATTTTATACCTTTGTTGATAATAATTTAATGTAATGTGTATGTTTTCTTTAAGCACACATGATAGACTTGCAGTAATTAAATACTAAAGATGATGAATTTAGATTATAGCAAAACTGGATATCAAATCTGTGCTCCTACCATGTCCAGCCAGCTCCTCCTGCCAATATGAACATATAAATACATCATTACTGCAATAAAATGAAAGTACACAAACTGAATTAAGAAACACAATTAAATATGAAAATAATCCATATGGCTTAGAAGGAACAAATGAAAATCAATAGAAAAATGCAAAAATGGACAAAGAAGAATGTATCCAAAGAAGGAATTTCTAAGATAGTTCTTATTTCTTTACTTTTATATTTATCTGAAGATATCTTTACACATACTGCACCTTAAATAAAAAAAATTATAATTCCAACAACAAAGCAGATTAAAAATGGACTCAGTGTATCTTTACTTGGAAGTACCACTGAATTAAAATGGGATATTTTTTGCCAAATAATTTGCCAATATGATGAGAGAGAGAGAATCTTTTTTTTGGAAGTCTATGCAGTTTGTGGGATGGGAGGGCAGGAAGGACTTTAAATCATGTGTCCATCCATTAATCAGTTGGTTCTTGGACAGCAGACTGAGTATTCGTAAAGGTTATCTCATCTTAACACTCCATGATATATTACATCGTCTCTCTATACAGTAGTTCTTTCTAAGTGGCATCTATACACATAAATTAACCTTTTCATTTTTCATATAAATATGCTGGTTATATATTTGCTTTTTGAATGAGAGGATCATGTTGTCTGCAAAGGATCAAAACTTTCATTCTAACTTTTCAAACAGCATTTCATAAACAGCCTTGAGTGAAAATGAACACGAACATTAGGAAATTAATTTTCGTTGCTTGTTAGTCATAAAAGTGTAGCTTTGCAGCAGAAATGCTGATGCCACTGGAAGGCCACATCCTGCTGTCAGCAACTCCTATCTCATCCTACATCCCAATCCCTTGTCATATAGGTTAAGATTTCAAGGTATCACACTGCCCCCTAATGCAGGTTGAATGCTAGTTTTTGGGTTCCCTCATTAGTCTACTGGTGCAGGGGTCACCAACCTTTTGGACCTCAGGGACCACTAAATTCATAATTTTAAATCCCACGGATTACTAATATGATTTTTTAAAAAAAAAAGATAAATAGAATTTAGTGCAATGTAAAAAATGCAAATAATTTTTCTGTGGACCACCAACATTTTCTCACGGACCCCCCATGGTCCATGGACTACCCGTTGGTGATTGCTGCATTGGAGAGTGCTAGTGGCACTTATGGCGTTTTGAGGAGCTGAGAGAGAAGATGGACACCATCTATTTGAAGATTATTAGAAAAATTTGGAGAGTGGGAATTGCTGCTGCACTGAAAATGTCCTAATACTGTACAACTAATTTTAAAGCTTCTAAAACAAATTCCAAGCTTTGTCTTACATTTTATTTATCTTCAAATATAGATAATATAGTGTCAAAAATATAGATAAAATGATATGGAGATTACACCATAGATCATCTGGCTCTTTTATAGTAATCTATGAAAACAGCTGATAAAACAATGGCAGTACTAATAAAGAGAAAAATAAACAAAAAATCATTTAAAAATTCATTTCTCCCTGTGTATTCCTCACCATGCCTTTTAACACATTTTTAAAAAAAGCTAAAAATGGTTGTTTTTTTTAAAAAAAAACAACTAATTCCAAGGATGAATTTTAGAAAAAACAGGTAGTTTCTGCATTTCTTCCCAGTAGTATCTAGCAATAATAGGGCTGACTCTTCTTCCCAAAGACTGTATTGGCAGTATTTAGCAAGCAATATTAAATTTCATGCAGATATAAGTTTCTCTTGGAGATTTCTGTTGAACAAGTTCTATTAGAAAGCACCAATACAGGCTTCACGTCTTAAACTAATCAAGAATAATTTGCTCTTAATAAACTGCCACGTTCACTGAAGAGATGTTTGTTTCTTCCTCAGAATTTATTGTTTGGTCTGGGCCAACATTAAGAAAGGACATTGTCCTCATCCAAAGCTTGTTACTTGAAAATTGCAGGCCAAAAGTCTTAAGAATAATTTGTTGAGGAATTACATTGAGGAATTTCAAGCATTCAAATGAGGAACTGTAGCCTGACCTATTTGTTCTACTGAATCCTCTCAGCTGAGCAAAATTCACTGAAATATATGTTTTCTGTGAAGCATTCAACAGGCTATGCATTTTTTTAACCAGATCAGCTAGAAACTACACTATATTGCCGAAAGTATTTGCTCACAACTGAGTCTGATTATGTGGGTGGGTGAGCAAATACTTTTGGCAATGTAGTGTATTTAGCTTGTCATCTCCCTTGGTTTGCTATGTATTTATTTTGTGCAGAGATATTTTGGACAGGATAGAATATAAAACAGAGCAGGTATACATATTAAACTAAGAGAAGATGGAAGAAACATGGAAGGAAGATTGATGCTATAGCCTTAGATTAAGATGTTATGACTATTAAAAGAAGTAAAATAATTCATTTGCAATGTTTTGTTTAGTCACTAGATGGCACAAGACAACATTTTCTGTAGGACCGACAGAATCAGATAAGAAGCATGGAGATTAGTTTATTTTAGTATATATAATATTGAATATATATGCTTATATTCATGTGGATATGTATGTAAACATATATATAAGCACACACACACACACATACATAAGCACACACACACACACACACACACGTTTTTGTAGATTTTCACGGATACAGGTATGCAGGCTTTGTTGTATTCGGGTCTTTTCCCGTGTAAGATTGAGAGTATCTTGGCGACGTTTCGACGAGGTCCCACTCGTCATCCTCAGGCTGGTGTCTTCGGCCTCATGCCTATGCAAGCAAAGCGTGATCAGAGCTACCGCCTCTCTATAAATACTGGTGGGTGGGTGTGGAGTGCTGGCTCTGTTGCTGCAAGCAGATTTGTTGGCTGTGTTGTAACATCTTCATTAGTTGATGGAGTTGATGTTTGCAGATTAGTCAGCTGTTTTGTAACATCCTTTGTGGCTGAGGTACTGGCTGTGTGCCTATTGTTCTTTTGTGTTGTAATGACCTGGGTAATGGGCTGCGTGATGACCTCCTGAGCTCTATTGTAGTGATATCCTGAGTCCTCTGCTGCAACTTCTTGCGGGTTGGCTGCACTGTGACATCCTGAGCCTTTGTGTTGTATCCTCCTGAGTTCTGTGATGTAATGTCCTGAGCAGATGGCTGAGGTGTAACATCATGGGCTTTGGTTTGGCTCTGAATTTGCGGTCTGGCCATGTGTTCATGGCGTGTGTCAGTTTGCTTTGTGTGGGGGTTGGAGTGGGGTGCAGCAGTTGGTGATGCCGCCATGGTTTGGCTTCTGGATGGTGGTTGCATTTGGTTTATTGGGTTTGACTCTGGTGAGGGTGATTGGTGGTTGTGTCCTGTGTTGTTCTTGGTCCGGTGTCAGTTTTCGTGGCTGGGACTCGTTTGTTGACTAGGGCTAGTTTCCAGATGTCTGGTAGGCAGTAGGTATCGTCACGTTTATTCATGTTGTGGGGGTGTTTCTCTATTTCGATGGCTTCCATAATTATTCTCTTGTTGAAGTGTTCAGTTTTGGAGATTAATTTGGTTCTTTCAAAATCAATTTCATGTCCTGTAGCTTTAAAGTGCTAGAAGAGGGAGGAAGTTTTTTCTTCTTTTCTGACTGCGTTCTTGTGTTCTGCGATGCATGCATTTATTCTCCTATTAGTTTGTCCAATGTATGTTGCTGGGCAGATTTTGCATGGTATTTCCTAGAGTCCTTGGTTTTCTAGCTGGATCTTGTCTTTGGGGTTTCTTAAGATGTTGGCTATTTTTTGCTCAGTGCCGAAGGCTGTCTTGATATTGTGCTTGTGGAGAATTTCTATGATTTTATCCGTGGTGCCTTTGATATAAGGGAGGAGGGCGATGCCATTGTCCTGTTCTGTGTCTCGGTTCTTGAGGGGGTATCTCCTTTTGGATTAGGTTGGTAATTGTGTTTCTTTGGAATCCGTTGGCAATTAATGTTTGTGAGAATGTATAATTCAGTTTTCAGGTGGTCTTTGTCGGCTAGGCATTTGGTTCTAGGCATTAGTTTTCTGAAACACAATTCAATTGTGTTTCAGAAAACAAATGTGGTAAGCTCTTGCTCAGATTAAATTATTTTTTTCTTTTGTTTGCTACAATTCCACTGAGAAAATTAAAGCATGTCACACAAGTAGCACCTAAGATGCATTTATTATTTTCTGACAACCTCTTATTTTCCAGCATAGGTTTTCCACAATATTTACATTTACTCCATTTTTCATACATTTCCCAGAGATGTGTTTTTCCAGTCCACATATGCATCTCTTTTTCAGTTTTCTCCAGTGAATCATCCCCCCCACCAATCCCCTAGTCTGGTATTGTCTAGACATATTGGCCTATAACTCCCCAAATTTCTAGTTTAGGGAACTGTCGGTTGAGAAAGACTGATATACAGTTTTATATAACACAAATATGTTAGCCTTCAAGATGTTATACTGGCTACTCTTATGAAACCTAAATTTTGTCAAAACAAGGAGGTTTGGTGCTTATTGCTTACAAAAGAAAGACCAGGACTCTATATGGAAGTCCCTTCCTAATTTTCCCCTCTAGGCTATTATGGGCATTCAGATAAGGAAAGGAAGTGCAATAAATAAAAAGTCCCACCAGGGATGGTGCCTTAAAGAAGAGACCTGACAGTTCTCCTTTGTAATGTTTATGGCATGCTCCAGCATAAAAACAATTTGCCAAATATATGCAGCATTTGTAAGCTTCTAGTAGTCCTTGAAGAAAAAGTCAAAGAATTAAAGCAGTAAGTGGCCACGCTTTAACTTCTAAAAAAAAAATGATTTATCAGAGCAAACAAAACAAGCCCTGCAACCAAGAGAGAAATTAGCTTTCCATGAGGAACCGAATCAAACAAAGAAACAAGTACAGTGCATAACAATGGCAACTAGAAACAAGAAATGTAGAATATATTCTACAGTGCTGGGATTCAGAAACATGGGAGGTCCTTTCAGAAGAAACAGTCCCTAAGGAAGAAAAAGGGATTGTATTAAATAGAGGAGAGGAGAGTCTTTGAGCAGAGAAATCGCAGCTACACTCTGCAAGGCAAGAAAAATAAGATAGTTGTGACTACGAGAGGAAGCAAAACAAACAAGCATTAGCTGAATCCAATGGCCCAGGAAGTATGCCATCTGTCAGGAGTACAGATTAAACATGTTTCAGAACAACAAGTATATCAACTTCACTGATGATTATCCCTTTTTGCTCAAACACTTGTTGACTATAGGTAGCCTTTTCTGTGGCGTTTCATTTAGCCTTCAATCCATGGGAATGGATTGAAAGAAAAAACCCTCAGAAATGCTGGCAGCAACAGAGAGTTGGTTTCTTGGACTGTGTTCTGAGGCATTGGGATATTGAAACACTAGTTAAATGTATTGTAGTTAAAAAAAAAACCTGCACTGTGGATCATATGTGCATTGTGGGACTGAAGTGCTACCTTAGGGAGAATGATTAAACCACTGAATAAAAATTAGAAAATTGATTGCCCTTCGTTGTCTGTATAAGCTTGAATTCTTAGTGAAAGATAACTCCAATAGAAGAGAATGGTATGTAGCCCAGGGTTGAACTATGGAGTTCCTGGTACTCTCTGAGTTTGGCTGATTTGATTGTAGACATTTTAGTAGCCAACATCATCAGTGCAAGTGAGGATGGGGTTTGCTGCTTATTTACATGCAGTAGCTTGCCCTGACAATTGGGTAGGGATCAGTGGTGGGTTACGACCGGTACGCCCTGGTATGGGCATATGGGTGCCTGCCGGGAGCACCAGGTACCGTTCCGGTACGGTGCTCCGGAGGGCCCACCCACTCACCCTCCTTGCTGGTATTTGAGGTTTTCAGGGCTTCTGTGCACGGAGTGTATGATGCCTGCGTGACGCCCTGCCGAGCAGCTGGAGCGTCACGGAGGCATCGCGGAGCATTGCGGGTGGTAGGTATGCATGCACGCACTACACGTGTGTACACGTGTGCTGTGAACGTTAATGTGGTGGACGCCCAATCCCGTTGCACCGTACCAGTTGCAACGGGAACCGGAACCCACCACTGGTAGGGATGCAAACTATTTCCTTGGTAATACCTTGATTAAAGTATTGTTTTCTACTTTATTCTGAACAATAAAATGCATCCAAAATGGACATATCTGAAGGAACAGAGATGGTGCTCTAGCCACTGAACAACTTCTAATATGCTGAAGCCTGCAGAATGGTTCTCCAGGGCACTCACTCCCGGTGTGTGCTCTTCTGCTCACATTGGAAGCTGAGGCTTTGCAGGAGGAAAGATGGGCTAAGAGTGAGCAGAGGGCATGTGGGTAGGTTCTGTCAATGCTGGGCTTGTCTCCATCCGTTGCTAAAGCCTGCAGATTTTTAGAAGCACTTCCAACAGAGCTGCAGAGTGCTCACTGCACCTCCAGGGAGCCTGCATCCTTCCACTTTCTCCACTTCTGCTGCTACCCCAAACAGCACTTCCTACACATCCTCCACCTTTGCCTGGGGCACTGCTGCTGGCTCTCCTGCCTTGCCTGGCAATGTAGAATGGCACGTCTCATCCATCCCACACTTTCCTACCCAGGCGAGCCTAGCAAATTCCCTTTGGCACATGAGGCTCTGTTGCGCTGCCATGCTCGTCACACACATCCCAGGGATGTATTCTTTCTCAGTGCCTGGTTGCCAATAGGGGGAAGATGGCATAGGTTAACTGGGGGAAGTAGCAGAAGGACGCAGAGGTACGTGGTGGAGTGCAGGACATCCAAAAGAGCAGAGCAGGAAGAAGAGAGGTGAGAATGGAAATGCCTCTGTAGTCTTATGCCCGGACAGGCTGCCAATCACCTACATTTTATGTACATAGCCATGAGGATGTTGCACGGATGTTAACTTTGGGGACATGTTGAAAGTTCCCTCATTCAATGCCCAAATAACTTTGAATGGTCATTGAATGAGTGGTCTTAAATCAAGAACCACATGTGCTCTAACATAGGTCAGAATGGACTGAAATTTATTAAAGATGCTAAGGACAACAACAACAACAACAAAATCTTATTCATATACATACAGCATATAAGAAAAAGGAAAAATTCAGATACCCAACGAGGACGGCAAAATATTTATGCACTGTAAAGAATGTAGAAGCTGCAACTGGTCCAGAATGTAGTAGCATAAGCAATTATGGGCATGCCTTGGCACACCTATTTTATACCTTTGCTTCATGATTTCCCAAAAGGCTGATTCAGTTTTCTCCAAAAACCAAGAAACTGTGTAGAATAGGATGAGGGACAAGCTTGAATTTTTTTTTAAAAAAGTCACAGGGAATACTTACTATTTTAAATAAATTTAAATCTTAAGGGTCAAATGAATTTAATTTGAGGGCAATGAAAGGAATTGATGATAATCTGGCCTAACCTTTATGCTTTGTGTGAGAAATCGTGAAGAATAGATAAAGTACAAAGGGACTGATGAAAGGCAAATGTTAGCCTCATCTTCAAATTGAGGGAAAAGGAAGGTCCTATTTAAGTACAGGTCAATCACTCTACCACTATCAGTTGATCTCTAAGTACACAAAAAACTACAAGGTGATTTTTAGAAGTGATCATTGATACCTGTTCCTGCTAAACCTGACATGTGATAAATCAGCCATGCTGGAAAGCAAATCTGTTCTTCAAATATAAAGTAATCCAATTCAAATTCATTCTCAGATTGTTCTAACCAGGTAACAAAAACACAGAAGGGCAAAGCATTATGAAGGCAAATGGGGGTCACAGATTCTGGATAACAAAATGTCAAGATAGCAAAATAAAAAATAATCTATCTGGCTCTTCAATTCCCCCAGATTCTCACAGCCTCCACACAAGCATAACTGATACTATTTATCAGTGATTTCAAGAGTTTGATTCTTATAGAGCAGTACTGGCGAACCTTTTAGGCATAGAATGCCCAAAGAGGAAGGTGCATGCGCACCAGAGCATAACGAACAACTGGCATCAAAAACCCGACGACCAGCTGGCTGAGCTGAAGCGACGGCGTGCATGCCCACGGAGAGGCCTCTGTGTGCCATCTTTGGCACGTATGCCATAGATTTGCCATCACAACTATAGAGCCTCAGCAGGTCCTCAGTGTTTTCCTGTGTATTGGAGAACTTTTCCATTTTCCTTCTTACAATCAGCAGCAGAGCAGCTTTTTTCACGTATACATGAAAGAGGTTGCACACAGAGTCCATGAGGAAACTATGATCCTATTTTAACATTTCTCCAGTTACACCGCCCGCTTCACCATTTTGAACATTCTTACAGAATTTATGGTTTACTTGTCATCACTTTCTTTCTCAGACACTCATTTATAACATTTGCTTCCCTACCACCCTTCAGCTTAATATTCCCATTATCATCATAAAATACTCCTTCCAGCACTCCCTCATTAAAATTTCATCCCAAACTATTTCATCCTTTTTTTTTTTTTAACTCCATTCACTCTTGGGAGGAACCTTGTTTAGCACTTTTCATCCGTTTCCAAAACAATTTTTTATTTCCATCAAAACTGCTCTGTAATTTCTCTCCCTGTTTAAATTGCTTCTTGCTCTGCTTGACAATGTCCTCTGCAATTATCCTTTTTTCACTCTTTCACTCGTTATATCTTTTTTCATTTCACCTGTTTCATTTCTTCATTCCACCAAACATCCTCTTTTCACATTCTCTGCACTTCTGTGGCACCGTGGAATATAATTCTTTTCACTCTGTTCCAAGCAGCTTCCATATCTTCTTTCCTTTACCAATTTTCAGTCATTCTGTTGGGGGAGTAATCTATCTTCGCCTGTGTTTTCATTTAGGACAAGTTCTTTTTCTTCCTTCAGTCATTCTACTTTTATTCTCTTTGATTTCTATTTTCCACTACCATTTTTCATCCAAGTGTCATATTAACACTGCCAAATAATAGTCTGTCCCATATTCAGAATATCTCATTGCTTTTGTAACCTTCACTACTGCTCTTAATCTTCCATTATAAACAGCCATATTAATCATACTTTTTCATAATTCATTTCCCATATATATAAATGTACTTAAACCCCTTATTTTCCTAACCAGATGCTCATCTGTCACTGTTCTCGTTCATTTTTGGCTCTCAAAATGCCCCTCCTATACTTTCACGTATAGCATTAGTATAGTGCAGTATATCTATTTGATATACACTGATAGCTATAATGTAAGGCCTAATTTTCCCCACAAAAGCAATCCTGTGAGATAGCATGGGATGATAGAGGCTGACTGGTCAAAGGTTATTCAGTGAACTTTAGTGGATATGGTTGATGTGAATCTGAGTCTCCCATTCTAGTTCATCTTAACCACACCTTTAAGTAAACTAGAGGTGGTATAGAGAGGCTACTGATCTTAGTAATATTTCTACCACATTCAACATTGTCTGTTAATGGTAAGGACATTATCACAAATACAGGCCAAACTCAGTTTTATCCCTAATATGCTCTTTTATAAGTTGTGTGAATGGAAAGGTAGCCAAGAAATTACCTTGCCAAGAGATTACCTTGCCAGCTAATATTCTGCTGTCTGAATACTACCAGCTTGGAGCTGAATGTGGCATATTGATACATATCTAAGTTATAGTTTCTGGGTGCACACATGCTTTTCACCCAGTTTTGGCTTGCAGTGGCTGTCTGAACAAGTCCCTGACGTTTCTCTGGCAAAATTTCAAAATGGTTTGCCACTGCCTCCTACCTACAGCTGAGAGGGAATAATTAGTCCAAGGTCATCAAACTGGCTTCATACCTAATGCAGGACTAGAACTCATGGCCTCTCAGTTTCTATAGCAATAGCAATAGCAATTAGACTTATATACTGCTTCATAGGGCTTTCAGCCCTCTCTAAGCGGTTTACAGAGTCAGCATATTGCCCCCACAGTCTGGGTCTTCATTTTACCCACCTCGGAAGGATGGAAGGCTGAGTCAACCTTGAGCTGGTGAGATTAGAACCACTAAACTGCAGATAATAGTCAGCTGAAGTGGCCTGCAGTACTGCACCCTAACCACTGCGCCACCTTCTACCCTGATGCCTTAACCACTAAACCAAATTGGCTGTCTATACTGTTTCTAAATCTTGGGGACTAATAGGTCATTTTATGCTGTACTAATTGGACTTTACTTTGAATTCAATTCTTGGTGCAGATCAAGAATTGTTCAGGAGACTGGAAATTCGGGCCTTTGAAAAGATAGTAAAGAATTCTAACCCTAACTCACCCTAACTTTTTACAACTAGAGTTTCAAATAGATGGTGGGTCCTGAAAGAGAGGACAGACAACTTCTACCATAGCTTCTTGCATGGGGCCTACTTAGCCCGTTCTAAGTTTTTAATTACAAAACAAACTCCTTCATGTTCATTTTAATCCTTATCTTGTTAATCCTCCTAAGGGGAAAAGTCAGGAAAACAACAGCATTTAAAATCATAAGTATGAATAGACTAATGCTAAATAAATATTATGTTACTATGTATTTTTATCCAAACTGTATCCACAATAATGATAATTAGATAATTAATCCTAGCTCCACCACTTGCCTTAGTAATTTGGTCAATCTGTTGTATACATAATATATTGTAGTTACTCAGAGCAATCAAAAGCCCTTCCCAGGATTTTTGTGGCAACATAATTAAATATAGCTTTAGTCTAGTGTAAATAACTTAAGTAACTAAGTAACTCTTGCTTGTGAGTTGCCCTGACTTTGGTACAAGATGGGCATATATATAAACATTTTAAATAAAATAAATAAACAAATCAGTTATTTGACATTCTTCAATCTGCTGCCCCAATAGAATTCCATTAATATTGTATACTTTCTCTATCCTAATTCCTACAGCATTGTCTTAAGTCTACGAATATTTATCCATGTAGTATAACTATACTACTATTATCCTTCTCATCTTTTCTACTACCTTCTCTTATTGGTATCATTATTATGTATTATTACTCTGTTGTTTTGTATGTACACTGAGAGTTTATGCACAAGACACAAATTCCTTGTGTCTAATCACACTTGGTCAAATAAACTATACTATTCTGTTCTGTTCTACTCTATTCTATCCAATACTTATTTTCACACCCTGGTGAACAGCATGTTTTTTTGTTAACAGAAACCATATTTTTAAGACAATGGGCACACATATGATAGAGTTTATGACTGGTACATACTGTTAAAAAGAAATGGGTGCTGAAAACTTAGTGTGATTAACTTATTTCTAGCTTATTCCTGAGATTTGCAATCCTAAAACATCTGGAGGGCATCAAGCTGGAAAAGACGATTACAGTATTAAATCTGACAGTGGAGATAATAGAGAAAAGGAAAAAAAATGAATACAAGGCAAACAAGGCAAGGACAAATATTTACTTTAACTATTTGAGTTTAAGATGCTTAAGGTACTATATTGTACCCAACTGGAAAACCTATTCTGCAAAAAGTTTATTAATATTTAGAGACTCTTTTTTGCTTTTAATCTCAAATATTGTACTTGTTAGTCATTTTTACATTTATTTTACTCTCCACTTGAAAAGTACTCAAAAAGCTACTTAAATCTGGCTGTTTTTTATTACTTTATATAACCAATTCATTTCTTTCTCATTAATTTTTATTAAGTATCCTGTACAATGATACCGATACTTCTGCCAAAGCTGTTCTAATAAACTTCCAGAAAAGGTCAGTTCTGTCTACATTAGTCCCAAGATTATTTTTCATTCATTTGGGGATGGACAACAAGGGTTCAACCAGCTTTAGACTGCTGCATTCTTGAAGTATTTCATTCATTTTGCTTTTAATTACAAAATACTTATATTATTAAACATATATTCTACATTGGCAGTATTTCTATTTATTTATTTGTATCCAAGAGCTCAAGGCTGCTTACATGGCAATCTCCTTCCACTTTATTTTCCCAACAGCAACTTGTTGAGGTAGGCTTGGCCTCACAAGATAGGTTTGAAGTGAAATAGACTTGACCTCACACATACAGTGACAGACCCAAATCAACAGTGAATTTTCATGGCTAAGTGAAGATGTGAGTGTGAATGCAAATCTTGCCCCAACATCTTAGCTACTAGACTACACTAGTATTAAGCATTTATTTTTTTACCAATCTAGTCCATGCTGATTTCTCACTTGACCCCTCCCTCCAATTGGAATGGTTGCTTTCCAACATCGAGAAAGTTGTTTTACTTCAGGACCACTGTACAAAAAAACTTCACAATCTTTCTACCTCTTTCCTATGCATTTCTTCTTTATACACTTCTCATCATAAATTACTGGAAGGGGAAGGGAATGTTCTTAATAGACTTAAAAGTTACTTTGGGAACAAAAATACATATTTATATATTCCTATAAATTCATTTCCATATTCTCTAATGCTCTCCTTAATAAACCATTAAACAACAAATAACAAACAATAAAATGATATGAATTAGCTTAATAAGTTAATTAGAACAACTGTAATGATAAATCTATGTCTGATTCCCTGAAGTAGCCATTGCAAAAATCTACTAAAAACCAGAAAACTAGAATTGTCTCCTGCTTCTCAAATATTTAGCAGGAAATAAAAGTTTTAATAGCAGAAGTGGGTAGCAGAAGTACTTTTTCAGCATTGGGAGGTCGATATCATCATAGCTTTTGTGTGTATTAACTGTGCAGTGAATTTAGATTAATTCTTACTCCAAAGTAGAAATTAAATGCTACCAAGTGGAAGGGATTTAAATCTGCACAACTAAACATACTCAAATACTTACTTTAGTCCTTTGCAATGAATGTATCATGACTTCTTCTGTAAGGGGGAATTTTACATGAGGTCTGAATACAGGATCTCTATAAATGTCAGATTAAAGAAAGAAAGAAAGAAATCGTCGCATTAACTCCCTCTTTATATGGTAGAGAATTAGTATCATAAGGATCTACAACATCTTTTTCAAAATCACCTAGTGAATTCAGGACTAAGTTAGGATTTGAATTCAGGATTTTCTAAATCCCATTCTTAATACCCCTGTTAAATCAGCCTTCAGATTAAAGCACAAGCCAAATTGGATTTTTTGTTATATTCCTCAAGAAAACACTTTTAAAATTTCCATTCTCGGTTTGTTCACAAACCTTCTCAGAAATTAAATACAATCAAACTGTACATTATTACCAAAGTAAAATTACGTTTGTTATCTAGTATTTAGTGGTAAATAAAACATAGTACCATGCCATGAAGATTTGGATAAGAAAGGGATGATGAGATGTTCTTTAGAATAGATAGAAAAGAAGGACACAGGTCATAGTTTCTATGGCTCCTAGAAAGTAGAATTCAGAATAATGCTCCCTACCAACAGCATTTATGTTTCTTTTCTTTACAACTCTTTCATGTTTGACAGCAATTGGAGAAAATTATTTTGTAATGTGACTTCACTAGTATTGGATGGGTAGGGGGCTTTCAAAATAATTATTTTTTTAGATTCAAACGCTTACAATATTACCCATTTGGCTAATTTTGATTTTACTTGGTTTTATTAATGTGAACTGCACTATAGACTCCCAACTGAATCCTTTTCATTATTCAACATGGCCATAGAATTATTTCTCTCCTCATTTGACAGGATAGAGTAACTCTTTCTTATGCTTCTCCAGTCTTTTATTTAACATTTAAAAAAAGAATTCATGAGACTGAGCAACTATATTAAGTAAAAACAGATTAAGACTGCTTGTAACTTTTAACGTTATTGCACATTTAAGTTTTCCATTTGTATAGTCACTCTAGTTCAATGAACACAAGACAAAAGGTTAGAGAGGATGCTATCTACAAGCATTATGGTTCAAAGGATAATGCAGAAATGAAGGAAAAGAGCAGTATTTATGGGAGTGTTAACGCTCTGAATTCCTATCTCTGATCAATTTGCACTTTCAAAATGAGCCAAAATGGCAAAACCCTAAGAGGACTTATTCCAAGGAAAACACAATCTTAAGTAACCGGATATCTCTGCAGTTTGTGCTGACTGAGACATGAATTGATGGGTGTAACAGTATACCTACCTAATCCAATGAAAATCCAATTAAAAGATTTCAGAATGGAAAAAAAAACATGATGACAATCTCTGATATGCTTCACCTACTGATCCAGAAAATGATTACCTTCTCTTCCCTTCCCCCTTCTTGCCACATATTTGTACACAAGCTGTACAGGGAGCCAAAGGTATAAAAAGAAATACAAGAAACCATAATAAGCTAAATCTGTATTTCGCTTCCATCTCTTTAATCTTCTACTGTATTAATAGATAATGATCCCTAACATTTTGTGGATGCTGGATACTGTTGGAATTTGGAGTATACGTGATATTATTACAAAATGGCTGATAGTGAAGAATTGGGCCAATCACAGAATGGCTATCAAAGAGGACAAAATCAGCCATAAAACACAAATTTAGCAACTGTTATCTGCCTTCTCTTCTAGCTCTTCTCATTGTACAATTTTATAATCTGTTCTCTAGCCAGAAAGTGTAACAGAGATTGATGGATTTATGTTAGAAGAAGGCAGATTGCAATTGAAAATTAGAAGAAAATCCCCAAATATTAGAGTAATTCAACAGTGGAACCAAGTACCTCTAAAGCTGGTAAAGTATCTATATAGATGCCATGGACAATTATATACCCATGCTTAGAATGTGTAGCTTAATCTCCTGTTAATTTGATTTTCAGAGGAAATAATGAAGCTTGAATGTGAAAATTAAACTCACTCTTAAATGCATTATTTCATAAAGTGCACAAAAATGGCACAATTTTATTAGCTGTATGATGATGAAATATTGTACCATACTATACTGTAGGTTTGTTAATAAACTGTTAACAAGGTACTAAGCAAAGAATGGGTCTATATCAAAAAATAATTCGCTAGGATACACTGATATACATTCTTTGCCTCTATTAGACCCATGGTTCTCAACCTGAGGCTCCATGATGTCATCACAGGGGATTCATGAAGGTTTGAGGAAATGTTATTATTTAAGTCTTGGGGATCTGTGGCCATGGTCCGTGGCCACAAAAGGTATTTAAATGGGAAGAGACGTTTGTATTAGACTTTAATCATACATATTATGCCAAGTGACCCTAATCTTCTTGGCTTGGTAGGTATATTGGAAATTTTGACAAAGTATTCTAGGGACTCATGTAAAATGGATGCAAAGAAGGTTTGCTCTTTCAAACAATACCATTGAGGGGAAAATCAATCACCAAAGGCTGATTTTGTAGACTGCTTATTTATAATCCTTCTGCATACCTAACTCTGAACTCTTCCTACTACTTCTGTTTATTCCTTCCTTACTTCTAGGCAAGTGGCCATATTGTAATAGGTTGCAAACACTCATAGAGTTCATTTGGAGCCTGGAAGCATTCTTGGAAATAAATAGGATGCTGGACGTTTGTCACTTTGCTTTATAGCATGCCAGCTTTCCATTTATTTATTAATTAAAACCATAATAATTAAAAGTTAGCTGTGTGGGGAGCCTACAAAGGCCTATGCTGATTTCTGTAGGGGCTCAGGTCCTATTTTGGGAAACCCTACATTAAGGAATAGCAGTTTATGATTATTGATATGCATGTTATTACAAAGCAGCAGGTTTTACATTCGGAATGTTATCCCTGTGCATGTATGAATGTGTGTATTGTATCACTAAATGTGCAGCTTATGCAAAGAGAGAATTTTATAAATGTAACTATACATGTACCTGCTTGACTTCTTTCATGACTAATGCCAAGTACATTAAAAGCAAAATGCCTTTAAGAGTAATTTAATGCAAGGTTCTTATTGGAGGACTGTTAACTCATCTAAGATAGTGATGTCGGTTTAGCATTAGCCCTATTTTGCAGCCAACCACCAGATTAAAATGATATAGCAATGATATTTTGGAACTGCAGCACTTATTACATTTATAACAAATTGTTAATCCTCCAGACAGTCTGGAACTAGAAGTCTAGGGTTACTAGCATTCAAATACTGGATGATTCAACAAAATTCTTCACATCTCAATGTAGAATCACAAAATCTCCCTTTGGATTCTGGGATGGATAGGTAGAAACTACAAATTAACTTCTACATTTAAATGAATGATGTGCCAACATTATTCAAGTGTTTTACCATCCAGAAACCACTTCAAAGGAAAAGATCAAAAGAAGGAAAACTAGATAAAAAGATAAATTGGTAACTTTGGAATGCTATGAAGACTTACACTCCCTATACCATAATCTGTAATAGATACCAGGGTTCTGTCATAAATTCTCCTTCTGTAGTAGATAACTATATCCTTTGGCAGGCTGTAGTTTACAAAATGAACAAAAGGCTCATTTTGGTTAATACTACGCCCACAAATGAAAACGGATGGCAGTAAAATTCTGCTATCAAGTTAGAAATGTGCTAAAATATGAAGTAAAAATCTACACTTCACTAATTTACTGTGACTCCTGAAGTCTTTCAAAATGTCAGTGTAATCAAGAATTAATTTTATTTTTATAATTAAACCATCTCTCTGTAGACCAGTGTTTCTCAACCTTGGCAACTTGAAGATGTCCGGACTTCAACTCCCAGAATTCCCCAGCCAGCATTCGCTGGCTGGGGAATTCTGGAAGTTGAAGTCCAGACATCTTCAAGTTGCTAAGGTTGAGAAACACTGCTGTAGACCAATACTGGAGTTTCTCTACCACAATTCGATAACTTAAAGAGAGATTCCCTCACATCCAAAACTTTAAGCAGCTTTCCTAAAATTGCTACTGCATCTCATGTAAAGGGAATATGCGAGCAAAATTTCCATGTCACCGATTCTGCAGTTTTGGGGGGAATTTGCCCAGTTACGTTTCCTCTTTCATATTCCTTGTATCTATGATTTAATTCTCCCCTGTAGTGAATCTGTATGCTTATGAGAATGTTTCAGACATAAATATTAAAACCATTTCAGCACTTCTATGAAGTGTGAAAGTTTTTAATGCAGGATGAAATGGAAAAATATTTTTAAAAATGAATTTATATGTTTGATGCATAGGGAAAATTTACATTAAAGAGAACACATACATATCTTCAAACACATAAACAGTGAAAACCATATGAGCTTTTGCAGCAAAAGAAGATATAAACTGAATGAAGGAAAAAATGAACGAATAAATATCTGAAATAAGGCTGAAGTAGGGGATTCTATCTTATCCTTAAGTTGCTTGAGACATCCTTTCAATTTCTCATTGGTGATATTTTTGAGCTCACTTTATTATTGTAGCTGACAAGCCTTCTAAAAATTACTTGGTTATCCACACTTCCCAGTGGGAAGTTTCTTTTTTATGTCTTCCACTAAGATTTACTAAAAGAGTGGGAGGCTGCAAATTGCTGGACAAGTGATTGTACAATGAAAGTCACAATAATTACATACACATAAACCTTGGGTACTTTTTACCCAAGGTAGGAGAATATATTATTCCACCTATAATCTTTTCACTAAAATTCTTCTTTGAAATACATTTGAAGACCAAAAGTTCTTCCATGAAATTGGATTAGAAGGGCAGAAAAAAGATGGGAGATTTTTCCATACATTATTAATCAGAATCCAAGATAATAACATGGCAAATTGGTTTGTTATGATTCAAACTCTTACACGGACTTGGAAACTGCATTGTCCAGGAATGTTGGGACTACAGTTCTAAAAACCCCAATAACATTTCCTCTTCCCCCAGAAGTGGAAACAAAGGCAGCACATAAATTTCATTTATAAAAAATAGAGCAAATTACAAACCATGATTTGTGATTTTTTCTTTTACAATAAATCTAGTGAAGACCTAGGTTTAGATTAAAAAATGGTAAACTGACTTTAATTAAAAATGGGTAAAAGCATTCCAGCTTCCTTTCTGACACATGCTAGTAGATGTGGTTGAAACTACTATACCTTTTTTAGGCTTGCTGTGGCTTGATATGAATCACAATAAGCCACAGTTTATTATAGCTACAGCACTTCTATATTAGATTAACTGAGCTCAGGGAATTGCTTGGGGACAAAAAGTACATGTTGCCGTGGAAGAAATGTCACCTTGAGCTTTGGAGGATAGGACACATGTAAATAACAACTTCCTTTTTTACCACTACCTATATTTGCAACAGGGAGCTGGGTAATAGAACTGACACAAACTAAAATCAAGCACTGTGCAAATTATAGGATTAGATCAGCTCACTGAAAAAACCTTATCAGATATATAGTAGCTTGATAGAAATACATCTTTTTAAAATTTATTTTTAAGTAATATGCTAGGAGGCATGATTCTTAATTCTTGCTCTGCCCTGAATCCATTCTGGATGTTTTAATTTGTTAATATAATAAATCAAACAATCTGAAATCAAATAGAAATGTAGTGATGTGGAATACTTTAGGAAACATAGCGGGGTTTTTTGAACCAAGATGTTCACTTAAAATGTTTAGCAGCTCAAAATTAATTTATTAATTTCATTCATTAATATCCTGCCTTTATAATAAGGAAATATTCAGGTCAACTAAGGCAAGAAATATAAAGTATCTAAACAGAGCAGACTTTGTTGCATTCTCTCCTGTAGTGAAGTAGTCATTCTGCTAACAGGGATAATGCTGGCAGAAAGATTTTCATTCTCTACTTCGTCTCTCCTTCTGCTAAGATTATTTAAAACACAGAAACACACAGTTGGAGATCAGTCTTCTGGACAGGGTGTTGTGCTCTGAATTAATTCCACAAACTCGCTAAAGTGGCTAATTAAACCCTATGGTATCTTCCAGTATAAACTTATGATCTATTTAATTCCCAAGTGGAAGATCCCAGTTGAGATAAATTAAGGTGAATTAAGAGAGTGAGTTTCCTGGGGTTTCTTAAACTGAAGTTACAGTGGAGAAACACCGCCTATAAGGTTTTAGCAAGGCGGCTGTGGCAGACTTAATTACACTAAATAAGAATTGCATTTTCACTACAAATGCTTTCTATTCATGCATATGAAATATCCCTAATTTTCTTTTTCTGAATATCATGAATACTGACTTCTGGAGCATTACCTTTATTTACCATTCCTCAGACACAGGAACTTTACTGTTCCTCCCCCTGAACAAAGTTACAATATCACACAAAATGCTGTTTAAATTTCCCCTACGTGCCTCTGCAGTTGTGCTCATGAAACCTTGGATTATGTTTAGAGATGTAATAAAAGTTAAGATAAGAATAACTAGGCTCAGTAGTTTTTACAACCTGAAATGTATTGCTGCTTTAAAATGGTCTCATGGGTCACTCCACTACATCTGTGCTTGCAAGACATTGGTTACTTCTGTAATTTAACCGCTGAAATATTTGGCACTTTCCCCTAGATATTATCATAAAGTGTGCGGATTATGACTTGGGCAGCTATTTCTAGGAGCATAACATTAGCTACATAGGAAACCGATGGTGAGTAGATACGATGAAGCATTATGTTGTTTTACTGTAATAGTGGAGATAGCAGCAATCATTTTGCTGGGTTTTTGCTGTAAAAACAAATAGTAAATGGCTTAGATAACTATCTAAAAGTTTGGAGATGGAGAAAGGTTCACAAATAAAATACCGTATTTTTCGGAGTATAAGACACTCTCCCCCTGCTAAAAGTGGATGGAAATGCCTGTGCGTCTTATATAGCGAATGTTGCTGAAGCCCACTCACCCGCCGGCCCCCACCCTTCAGCCAGTTTCGGCCTCTGTGCATAGTGTTTTCAGCCTCCACACGCTCCATTTTAGACCCATTCCAGGCTGCAGGGATCGCCACAGCACATTCTCACTGATTTCCGCTTCCGCACATCACATTTTTGGCTTCCGAACATCGCATTTTCTGCCATCGCATGTCCTGTTTTTAGCCTCTGCGTGTCATGTTTTCGGCAGGTTCCACCACTGATCCCCGCCACCTGGAACTGGCTGAAAGCGCAACGCGTGGGTTTGCAGAGGCAGAAAATGTGACATGCAGAGGTGGTGATCTGTGGCGATGGGCTGTGGCGAGCCCCGTAGTCTGGAACGAGTCTAAAACGAGTATGTGGAGGTTGGAAACTCTACATGCAGAGGGCAAAAATGTGACGGGTGAAGGCTGCGATGGGCTGTGGCGGTCCCCTCAGCCTGAAACAGCTTACCGTATATACTCGAGTATAAGCCGAGTTTTTCAGCCCACTTTTTGGGCTGAAAAAAGCCGCCTCGGCTTATACTCGAGTCTACAACTGGATCCGGCAGTGCTGTTGCCTGTTGGAGGAGGAGGAGGCGAACCAGCCTGCCATCGCCAGCCACCGCTAGCCCTGCCGCTCTTCCCACCCCCTTCCAAGCCCCACAGTCCAGCGGATGGAGCAGCGAAGCCCCGGGGCTTCGCTGCTGCTCCCCGCATTTTCTCCACGGGGATCCCTTGGAGAGGGGATTCCAGCCTGCCATCGCCAGCCACCGCCACTGTTCCCTCTAAGGTGCGCGCGTGCGCGGCCGCGCACATGGAAAGAAATCCCCGCGCAGAAGTTTCTAACTGCCGCGCAGAGATTTCTACCAAAGCAAACGTGGGAAGTCCTTTGCAGGCGGCTGGAACTGGCCTCCCGCAAAGGACCTCCCCAGAGGAATCTCATGTCCTGCAGCCCAAACTTTCTCCTCCCAGCAACTTGGCCTGTTGGATACAGTTGTGGCGGGGGAAGAATGGGCTGGGTGGGCTGGCTGGCTGGGGAGGAGGGAGCCCTTTAAAGCCCTGCTGCCGCGTCTTCCCAGCAAGACTTCCTTTCGGCTCGCGGTTTCCCTTGCCTGCCTTAACCAAAGCTTGGCGCCCCGCCTCTGCTTTTGCTCTCCCTCCCTCAGCTGTGCAGCAGCAGCAGCTCTCAGCCTAGGGCGTCACGCAGGCTGTGGAAGGAGGGGGAGGAGGAGGGAACCAAAGAGAGGATTTTAGGGGCCTGCGCCCCACAGCCAGGACCGTCCTTGCGCCTCAAGCCGCGTTTCTTCGTGCAAAGCCCTTCGGGCGTCAGGCGGAGCTCTCGGGTTGCCCAAACCAGTTCCTTCCAGGTTCAAAACTACGGAGGGAGGAACTGGATTGGGCAACTCGCGCTCACACACACACACATACACACATACACACAGAGAGAGATTCGGCTGCGTCCGGCTCATTTGCAAAAAGCCCAGAAAAGGAAGTCGGTCGGGGGCAGAGGAGGGGGGGAGACCCGTCGGAGAAACCGACAGTCCCGAGGCCGAAGGAGGGGGGTTCTTCCCCAGACAGGGCTCCCCAGGAGAGGGCGAGGCACCCCTCCCCCATCTCCCTACTGTCAATGTCGCACAGGAGGGCTGTTTCTATCTCGGTGCTTTCATGGAGAGTCAGCGAGAGATCCAAGCCATCCAGCGAAGGCAGACTGCTGTTTAGTAAGAATGTTTTAAATATTGCATTTCAGCTTATTTGTCATGGATTGGTGATCAACCTACTTGCAAATACAAATTCTTTTTCATATGGCGTGCTGGTGCTCTGCAGATTTTATTTGATTTTAGAAAAAGAAAATAAAGGCTTCTTGGTCCACCTGGACCGGAAAGTCAAAATCCAGAAAATTAACCTTGTTTAGGAAAGTTTTGCACTGATGGAAAAATAGTGTTTTCCAGTGAAAGTTTTTTCCCTACTTTTCCTTGTTTGCTTTTTTGGCCTCTATTCCTTCTCTACTCTCCTCTTTTCTTTCTTCCTTTTTTCTTCCTTTTTTCTTTCCTTCCTTCCTTCCTTCCTTCCTTCCTTCCTTCTTTCTTCCTTTCCTCTTTCTCTCTCTTTCTTTTTTCTGCCTCTTTTTCTTATCCTCCCACCCTCCTCTCCCCTTTCTTTTTCTCTTTCTCCTCTTTCCTTTTTTGTCTCTCCCTCTGTCTCTGTTTCTCTCTCCCTCTCCCTTCTTTCCTTCCTCCCTCCCTTCCTCTCCCCTCTTTGTTTGCTTCTTTAAGTGCTCCAATTGCTAATCTACATCAGTTGGTAATTTATTCATAACTTGCTAAATCACTGCAGACTATTGGATAGTAAGGGGGAAAGTATAGTCCTCAACTTACAACAGTTCACTTAATGACTAAAGCTACATCAGCACTGAAAAAAGTGAATTACAGCTGTTCTTCACACATGATCATTGCAGCATCCCCATGGTCATAGGATCAAAATTTGGATCTTTGGCAACTGCCTCATATTTATGACGGTTGCAGTGTCCTGGGGTCACCTTTTGCAACCATCTGCCAAGGAAAGTCAGTAGGAAAGTCAGACTGACTTAACAACCAGGTTACTGATTCAACCGCAGTGATTCACTTAACTGTAGCAAGAAAGGTTGTAAAATGGGGCAAAACTCACTTAACAAATGTCTCATTTAGCAATAGAAACTTTGTGCTCAATTATGGTTGTAGATTGAGGATTACCTGTATAGGGAGATTTTTTTACTTAATGGATATTTACATGGTAGAATTGAGTTTCAAATAACACTAATTTCGTTGTCTTGGGTGACATCTATGAAAAAAATCCAGGTGCTCAGGTATGAAAATGTGCTGCTCAAACACTATACTTTTCCGCTCACACTGAAAAAAAAATTAGAGGGAACATTGGCCACCGCTAGCCCTGCCGCTCTTCCCACCCCCTTCCAAGCCCACTGGGGCTTGGAAGGGGGTGGGAAGAGCGGCAGGGCTAGCGGTGGCTGGCGATGGCAGGCTGGAATCCCCTCTCCAAGGGATCCCCGTGCAGAAAATGCGGGGAGCAGTAGCGAAGCCCCGGGGCTTCGCTGCTCCATCCGCTGGACTGTGGGGCTTGGAAGGGGGTGGGAAGAGCGGCGGGGCTGGCAGTGGCCGGCGATGGCAGGCTGGTTCGCCTCCTCCTCCTCCAACAGCACTGCCGGATATCCGCCCAACGCTGCGGGGGCGCCAGCGGGAGCTTTGGCGGCTTCACCTCAGCCGCAGCGCTGGGCAGCAAATGTGCTGGTGCTGTTGGAGGAGGAGGAGGCGGCGGCAGCAATAGCACCTGAGGACAGGACAAGAAGCAATGGAAACTTGTCAGAAGGAGACTCAAGCTGGAAATAACGAGAAATCTGACAGTAAGAACAATTAAAATCCTAGGAAAATGTCCTTTCATGAAAAATTACTTTTTCAGTTAACTCTGCCTGACATTAGTTGGGTGAACAGAAATATTAGTTGGCCAATTCTAAAAGGGAGCACCAGAAAGAACTTAAAATATTTTTTAAGAGAGCTGGGTTTTTCATTTATATTATATGTATGAACAGAATTAACACAAATTGCAGATACCAATCAAACATAAAGAAAAAAAGGATGAAATAATGCTCATTTTAAAAAACTCAGTGAAAATAAAAACAATATACCAAGAAGGTGGCATACTGGTTGTGATTTGATCTCTTCGGGGGATCCCGGGGATCCCCTATACAAGTATTTTAATATTGCAGACTTGCAGTATTATAAGTCATACTGATATTATAGAACACTTTAATTAAGCGGGTCCCTTGAATAAACATAACTTTGAGTTTCAAATAACACTGATTTTTTATTTTTGAAATTTACCGTAGCTGCTGCATTTCCCACCCTAGGCTTATACTCGAGTCAATAACTTTTCCAGCTTTTGGGGGTAAAATTAGGTGCCTCGGCTTATATTCGGGTCGGCTTATACTCGAGTATATACGGTATTGGCAGTATTTCGGAAGGCTGATCCAACCGCCAATCAGCTGCTGGTGCTGAATCAGGCTGTGATAACATGCTGAAGCTGACCAGGCTGTTTGCTGTTTGTTGCAAGGACACTAGTCAGATGAAGAACAATGGATGCTGATAGGCAGAGGAAGGTTTTTTTCCCTTTTTTTCCTCCCCAAAAACGAATGTGTGTCTTAGTGTCTTATAGTGTGAAAAATAGGGTAGTAAAAAGATCGTTGTTTGTGATCCACTGGATGCCAAAGATCAACTGAATCTTCTGCAAAGTAGTGATGCTGATTCCACCTGTTAATTTAAATAAGAATGTTGCTGTACTCAATGTCTTCTGAGCCAGAGGTTGTATTTAAAAAAAGTAGTGAATAAGGCGAGAATGAAAGCTAATTCTGATTTAATTTCTCTTTATATTTGATTAAAATTAAATTTAGCTAGTAGTTTCTAAATTACCTCTGCTTACAATTAAGATTTAGTAAAATGTTTAAAGATATTTGAGGGCCACATCCCAGTTTTCAGAAAAGTTTTAAAGTTTCAGGTAGAACACTATTGCTACATATTCTAGTCAATTTATTTATTTACTGGGTTTATAGATCACTCCAATCATTAATTCTAAGAAATGTATAAATCTGTACCTGTGCAAATGTAAAAATCATATTAAACACACTAATGTAACAAATAAAACCCAAAACATATCAAAACATACCAACATATCAACATAAATAAAGATACAGCACATTACTTAATATGCTAAAAGACAAAATCCAGTGATAAGGAATAAACTATTACAATATAATCTCTAAAGTCTGTAGAAATAGCCCCGTCTTAATGACTTTTCAGAAAACCCCTATGATAGGAACCATTCAGACTTCTGAGTAGATGCTGTTTCATTGAAAATAAGTAATGGAGCTCTGGGCATAATTCCTACTGGAAGTAGTGAGTCCCACAAATAGTTAAGTCCTGAATGGCTTTAACCAACAGTATTTTTAGCCAGTGCAGTTAAAAGGCTGATATGGGCAAACTGAGATGCACCCATAATTACTCAAGTTACAACTATTGTAAAACAGTGAAACAAACAAAGAAACAAAAAGCTCATTTGCAGAATGCTATTGATAGTCCATCATTTTATTGATTCATTCATCTATTTGTATCCCGCCTTTATTATTTTTACAAATAATTCAAGGTGGCAAACATATTCAATACATCTCCTTCCTCCAAGTTTCCCAGAACAATCACTATGTGAAGTGAGTTGGGCTGAGAGACAGTGACTGGCCCAAGGTCACCCATCTGGCTTTCAATGGCTCAAGTGGGATTTTATCTCATGGCCTCCTGCTTTCTAGCCTGGTACCAGATTCATTCAGAATAAAACTAGTAATGCCTCCAGAGTGCATATCTTTGCTCTCTTTTGTGTTACCTCATGCTGGCCATGGGTGTCAAACTCGTAGCCCATGGGTTGGATGCCTCACACACTGGCCATATCCGGTTTAGCCAAGGGGGAGGGGAACTCATGATACATCACATGATGACGCTGTAGCTGTAACAACACGAGTTTGACATCCCTGCCTTATGCCTTCTCTGCTTCTATTGTCAAATGGAAAATGTATGTATCCTAAGGATGAATATCTGTTATTCTCCTACCCGCACATCCAACAAGGACTGCTCTTCTTGCATGTAGTGCAAAGTGCTGCCTCCTTAACGACTTAATAAATCTATTGTAAAGCATCTTTAAAAGCTTGCCTAACACCTTTGATATCTGCAGCCTTATTAATGTTTCTTTTTATCGCCTTCAGCTTAATTGTACACATGGGAATGTTCTTATCAAGAGATTAAAGGTCAAGTATGTAGTTAACATCTATTCAGGAAAAGCTGGATGAGGTTTGTTCGAAGATGTTATTTGGGGTTGAAACATTTCCAAGGATCTGTTTAATCAATGCATTTAAAGCAATTTCTCAGAATTTTATGGGATTACAAGCAGCATCCCCAGTAATGAGTTTAAAGTATATTTACTGTAAATGAGAACTAGAAGGACCAAAGAGAAAAGAGAAAGTATATTTGCTAAGTGCTGGATGATACTGCTTGAATCTGTGAAATATTATCTTCATCAAATAATCTGAAGTCTAATAAAATGTGATAATTTTGTGCGATTTTACTACTTTAAGCATTAATTCATACGTCTGTAAAAATACACACACACACACACATGCACACACACACACACACACACACACACAACACACTTAGAACTCTTCCGTGTTAAAGTACAGATATTGCTTGAGTTAAGACCACACATTTAACAACTATTTGAAATTACTACGGTGTGGAAACAGATGATTTATAAATTCCTTCCACTAACGACCATTGTAATGTCTCCATGGTCATGTGATCACAATTTGGTGGGTTGGCAGCATCCCGGGATATCATTTTCAACCTTTCCAGATGGCTTCCATAAAACAAGGTCAATACAGAAAGCCAGTTTAATTTAACAATTATGGTGATTCACTTAATCACCGTGACAAAAAAGGTTATAAAATTGGTCAATTCTGGTCCCAATTTTGGTTATAAGTTGAGGACTATATATACTATTTATCAGTTCTTGAATTGGTATAAAAATATGCCTCCCCATCACTGATTCCTATTCCACAGTAATAAGACTGTAGTAGTCAATAAGCAGTACATCACCTGTTGCAAGTCAAATGAAAAAAAAAATGGTTTTCTAATAGGGAGTGGGGGCCATATTGAATGAGTTTTATACTTAGAATGTTCACCTGTCAAGCTGCCTAACAGGTCTCAGGCACTGAGGCAAACATGGGATGAAATGAGAAAGCTGAAATATAGCCCCTCTTCAACACCTATGCCCCCTTAGATAAACTATTTTTAAACATTTACCCTGCTGGGTGATGATCAGCTTCAGATGCAGAAGATGGGTGCAAGATGAAGGTAGAAGTAATGATAATGAGCAACCTCTAATGCTATAAATAGAATGACTCTGTTCCCAGTGGATGGTCTTGTTCAATGGATAACAGCAATAATAAATCATCCACATAGAAAGCTAAGTATTTTTTTTCTAAAGTAAAACAAGGTCCTAAAAGATGAAGCTTGTAAGTGTGTGTGTTATATAGAAATATTAATATGTGTATGTATATGTTTATGTTTATATAGGAAAGTTTCCATTAAACTCAGTAGAGCATATTACCCAGCGAAGATTCAGCCAATAGTTTCAGTCTTTTTAACAATTAAATTCCCTGATCCTTCAGTTGCAATCCTTAATGCTAATGTTCAAGGATGCAAATATTGAATGCCAGTGTTTATTTTGTGAGTATAAATTAACTGCACATTGGTTTTTACCAGTAATTATTTTAGATAATCATAATATCAATAATATGTGTTCATGGTTATCACAAAGAAATATTATTTCACTTGCCGAAAATCATAATTTGTATTCAAAACTGCTAATGTCAATCCAAAATAGCTTCTAGATATCTGATAAGGAAGGACATCTTGTGATGAGTTTCACAAGGCACCTCAATAAATAAGTAATTCTATTTGTAACAAAGCTAGCAAAAGGATTTGAGTACCACATTTTAATCAAATCAATTTTTAAAATCAGACAAGTCTATGCTATATTGAGGGTCTTTTCTGCATCCAAAGAATTTATCATTTCTGAATGGGTAGACAAACAAATAAGTTAATAATATAATAAAATGTTTGTTGACCTTTTATAAAATCAGATTATGTGGGATGGATAATCATGGGCAGTATAATTTGTAATCTACATGACAGAGTTGTTTCAATTTTTTTAGTATGTAAATTTAGTAATATTGAACAAGGAAACCAGATAGTGGCTTGCAGTCAGCAGAATCTTTATTAGTTTTCAAAATCTAATATAAGTCTCAACAAGGGTCACTACAAATTTCACTAAGATAAACTTCCGGTAGTACTAGACTACAATTTATTTTATACCCTTAATTTGGGTAGCAATCAAGACCAGGAGCTTCTTCTGCTTTCATAATTTTAATAGTGTCTATTATTTTTTGAAGAGTCAAAGGTGCAGTTAGAATGACATTCAATAATCATAGGATATTTTATATTTATCATATAAAAATAATTTCTTCCTAATTTATGGCTGATTTAATGAATTATATCATGAAGGATATCAATAAAAATAACTTATTAAAATAAAATAAACACATATTTTACGCCCAGCATCTTCGAGAGTAGAAATAATGCTTTCTATTAACTATTTCAATCAAGATGTAGTAGATTTACCAGATCTTTTCCCTAACAGTGACACCTTGATACTTAACTGCTTTGAAACTCATTGAATTTTGTACTAAATACATTTTGACATGAAATTTTATCCCTGTACTCATTGTTTGTTTGGTACTCAATGCCCAAGCTAGAACTTGTTGGTGTCAGCTGCCTTGTTAACCCACTACATTATTCTTTATGGGAAAAATTTGTTTGGTTCTCATTTCTGGTAGTCATTGCAGCTCTTGGAACCAATTAAGGATGAGTACTGAGATACAACTATACTTCTAAAACCTTAATTTTATTTGACCCAATGATATTCTGTATCAGGTCTATAGAAGGAAAATATAAATATAATTTTTATTTATGGAGAAGCAATGTGGTGTAGCATTAAATTGTTGGACCAGGAGTGAGAAATCACACATTCTTACTACCCACTGAGTGACTTTGGGATAGCTGCTGTCTCTCAGGTCAATCTACCTGACCCAGTGGTGGTCGTGGGAAAAAATAGATGATAATTTAATCCGTTTCTCTTAGCTGTCTGATTACTTTACTAAAAAAATGACTGCACCGGTACCACCTGTGGAGGCAGATGTGGAAAAATTATATTAGCTACTTTGCTTTCTATTCAAGAAATGCCACTTGCCTTGATAAACACAGAATATACTTCTAGACTCTGATGCCATAAATCTCACAACACTGGAAGAAGGTTTTTGAATGAAGCAAATGTAAAACCCTACACGATAAGCAGTTTCAGTTTCAAGTTTGCACTCCAATTACAATGAAATAATCTGTAATGGTTTGTAATAATGACCTTGAAAAACTGATGGAAGAGCTGCAGTCTGAGTACACCAAAGGAATATGGATGTGGCAAGCATCCCAGAAATGACCCTCCCTAGTTTCTTACACTATAAAAGTGAGGGGCGAGAAATATACTTTCAGATTTGCAAGATATTGTTAATGAAACATTTTACAATACAGTTAGAACTAATACATCTGGGTGTGCTTGTCTGGACTACCTCACAAGGCTGACATCAAGTGATTTTTCTCATAGCCCCAAATCAAGAGATGAACTCCACAGAAGGCAAAATTACTTATATATGTAGTACTAGCTGGACGAAATTATGTAATCAGGCTTGATAAACCGACAGAGCTAGAAAATTAATTAGTTACTATCGGCTTCTCCTCTCCCCTTCTCTCCTCAGGCTTGCGCCCAGAAGCATCTCCTCTCCCCTTCTCTCCCTCAGGCTTGCTTACAGAGGCCTCTCCTTTCCCCCTTCTTTCCCTCAGGCTGGCCCCACAGAAATCTCTCCTATTCCCCTTCTCTCCCTCAGGCTTGCCCCACAGAAGCCTCTCCTTATCCCCTTCTCTTCCTCAGTCTGGCCCCACAGAGGTATCTTCTATCTTATCCCCTTCTCTCCCTCAGTCTAACTCCTTAGTATGAGAGCGTTCTTCAGGTGGGAAGGTGGAATAGAATGTCTAACTCCTTAGCATCAGAGCATGTTAATCTCTCTATATAAATACTGTTTAAGAAATACTAATGATCTTATGGTCATTTCAAAAAATCCTTTCTTAGCAAGCACCTAGAACCCAAGTGGAACATATGTGCCAAATTTCAAGTTTGTAGGCTTTACAGTTTTGGAGATTTCATGATGAGTGAGTGGTATTTGGTGGTATATATAGAGATAAAATAGTAATAAGAATTTTGCAAACCTGTCTGTACTTTACTCCTCTCCCCGCCGCCCCCCCTAACTCCACTGGTTATATCCATGTGAATTAGGGAAGTGCCTGAATTGCTTGCTTATGCATTCTTCTTCTTTTGAACTTAAATCCAAGTTTTCTTCTTGTCACTTTGGTAACTAATTTGGTCTATTTCTGTCCAAGTTATCTTCCTTGTTTTCTGCAGTAGGCAAATGTATTCTCAGGAAAGTTTTTCAACACCACATTTCTTCTTCCTTCAGTTTTTCTAATGTTTCAGTTTTCACAGATGGGAAAACCATGTTCTTGACAATATATACTTTTGTTGTCAATGCGATTTTTCTTTGAACAAAAATATTTTGCTTAGATCCCTCACAGCCTATCTCCTAGTTAGCAGATGTTGCTTATTTCATGGCTTTACTCATCACTGCTGTAAATTTTCAAGTTTATGAAGATAAAGTTTAATCTAATCCTCTGCAATGTGCCAAAAACATTTAACATGTCCATTAAAAACATCCAAGTTTAGACTGTCCTATTTGTATAGATTTTAGCAGTAGGGCATTTCCCCATATATTTAAATAAAATCTGGGTAGCTGCAACTTATGCCCATTATTATTGGTTTGGGGTAACAACTATCAAGTGGGGGAAAGTGTATAAGTGGCTGAAGAGGATGTGCAAGTGATTAAGGATGTGTAGTCCAAGCACAGCAAGGCTCAGTAGAGATGGGTGCTGGGTGCATGGATGGGCAAGACTTACCTGAGCAATTTGTGACTTTGCCTGCTGGCTTCCTCTCAACTTTACTTACTGAAAGTTGGCAGGAAGGCCACAAACTGCAACCGTGGGATGCTGCAACTATTCTAAGTGTGAGTTGGCATGGCTAGTACTTCAAGGACCAATTACAACCACCATTCGTTCAGTGCTATTGTAACTTTGAATGGTCACTGAACGAATAGTTTGTTAACCGATGACTACCTGTAAAATGCATCCAATTAGTTGGAATACCTATGTATAAGGGATGCGGTGGCTCAGTGGCTAAGACGCAGAGCTTGTTGATCAGAAGGTTGGCAGTTCAGCAGTTCAAATACCTAGTGCCGCGTAACAGAGTGAGCTCCCGTTACTTGTCCCAGCTTCTGCCAACCTCGCAGTTCAAAAGCATGTAAAAAATGCAAGTAGAAAAATAGGAACCACCTTCGGTGGGAAGGTAACACCGTTCTGTGCGCCTTCGGCATTTAGTCATGCCAGCCACATGACCACGGAGACGTCTTCAGACAGCGCTGGCTCTTCGGCTTTGAAATGGAGATGAGCACCGCCTCCTAGAGTCAGGAACGACTAGCACATATGTGCGAGGGGAATCTTTACCATTATATGTATTTCAGACATCAGAACTATGTTCAGATTTGCAGAAATATTCCATAGCTTCAAAAGCTTCTGATTTTGTAAGAATTCCAAAAATATGAGAGAAACCCTACAAGGCAAAACTACTTCTATACACACAGTTTTTCTGCTTCCACACAACATTCTTATTGACAATCCCTTTTTCTGCTAACAAATTATCCCCCATGAAATGCTTTTTATCCAGGAGGCATATTACCCCTCCCCAGCTCTCTCTCTCTCTTCCTCTCCCCCCCCCTTCTCTCTCTCACACACACACTTATGTTCTGCTACTGAACAGAGAATCTGGATACAATCAACCACAAGGTCATGTGCAACTGTTTTAGTTTTTCCTTCTTAACTGATTCATTATGGAAAGAAAAATGAAATGGCTGCAACAAAATTGGATTCTCAGATAGGATTACTGATGTCTGGACTCTTCATAAAATTATGTGACTAAGGTAAGAAAATTAGATAACAAAAGCAGTGCAATGTAGCGGCTTTGAACTTAGTAGACCGGGAAGATTGATGTTCAAATCCTACTTAAGCTTGCCTTAAGCTTTCCAAAGAAAAGAAGAATATAAATGCAGAAACAGCAACAACAGAACCACTATCATCACCCATGGCATCTAGATACATGTTAAAATTGGCAGACGGAGAGTTGCTATGCAAGCCCCACCTCTTTAGGATGTTCTGTGACATTCAAATTCACCGCCGTGTCTGCCATGCTCCCAAATTGGACTCCCCTGCCAAGACAGGATAACACAAAAACATTGAAGCATCCTTTCTCTAACAATGCAATTCACCTGCAAACTCTAACACATCCTTACTGTGCTGTAGTTACCTCAGTAGTAGAGAAGGGATTCTTCTATCTCCTTTTTTTATTTTTTCAGTTCTTCCTTCCTTCTCTTCCATTCATTAACTAAAAAGATTAATTTCACTACTAAAGCTTTTTTTGTTTGTTTGTTTCTGCTGCCAACTAACCCAAATTACTGCTGCACTAACTGAATGGAGAGGGGCAAACACAAATAGGAAATCTAAATAAGTAATAGAGAGAAAAACAAAGTAGATGGCACCACTAAAAAAATAATTTGTGGGACAACTTGCTCAAATTGAAGTGCCCTATCATATAGTACAATATAGTATCTATATAAGCAAAACAATTAAAAAGTTAGCTTTTCTAAACTTAAACTACTATTTTATATTCTACTAATTTGTGATTAGAGTTGAATTAGTAAAATATAAAATAATACTTTAAGTTTAGAAAAGCTAACTTTTTAATTGTTTTGCTTATACAGATATTTTGGTTGCCATGGAAATGTGCATTTTCAGAATTTAAAATTACTGCTTGCAACCATTCCTTCTTTTTATGAAACAGCTCTTTCTATAACACAAAACAATTTTTGTCAATTATTCAAACACCAGCCACTTTCCCTAATTCATAATCATTATTTCCCTGAATCTTTTCCTATTGTTTCCACAAGTAGAAAAAAAGTGTGTGTCTGTGTGTGTGTGTGTGTGTGTGTGTGTATGTATATATGTATATATATGTATGTGTGTGTGTGTGTATGTGTATATATATATATATGTATGTGTATATATATATATATATATATATATATATATATATATATATATATATATATACACACACACACACACACACACACACACACACATACATACACATACACATACACATATACATACACACACATACAATTATGGGAGGAAGCTAACTGCTTCCATTCTCTGTCCATCGGCTGGTCACAAGAGACCATCCAGACAGAAAGCCCAATATTTTACTGTTGCCTTTGTTACATTTGTGTAGTATTTATTTATTTATCAGCACAAATACTACACACACACACACACACACACACACACACACACACATATATGAAATACCTATCTTTAGGAAGAATATAAAGCAAGACAAAACATTTTAGCACAAAGCAGATTGCATGTTCTATGGCTATAATTAGTATTTTATTTTTAAGTCCTGAAATATCATCATAAGTTATTAATCTGTTTATCTGAACTAGGCTATTTCATGCAACCACTGAAGAGCCATAAAGGTGGGGAAAGAAACCAGACTATCATCAGTATGATGATTGTTACTATGATTGCTATTATTCATGTTGCAACTTTTATGTAAACACTACTAATAGTTCTAATCTTAGTATAATGCACTTTAGTAGACTCCACTGAACAGTCTGATAACTAAAATCAGCATCTCTTTCTGTGTAATAGATAAGAGGAGAGGTTGGAATCTACATTTAAAAATGACTTGCTTCTTTAAGTTATAAGCCACATAAAGCAGATTTTTTTTCCTGCATTCACATGTTGGGTATAAAACATACCAAGACTTCAAAACAGGAATCCAACACCAATCTGTTTATGTCAGTGTAGTAACCTCATACCAATCCCTCTGTTCCCAAATCTTATTTTTCTCTACCTCTGCTGCTAATATCCAAGGGCATTATACTCCATCATTTTACCCAGACGATTCATACCAAGACCTTTACTTCCGTTTCTTTAGTTACAATTGATGTTTCAGTATGACAGTTATGATGGACTCCCCAAAAGCTACTTACGAAGTTCCGATGTGTGCAGCACCCATGGTCATGTGACTGCATTTTTGACACTTGGCCATTGGTCCATATTTATGGCCATTTGCGATGTCCCACAATCACATGGCCTCAATTTATATTTTTTGCTGCAAACCAGCATGTATTTAGGTTAATGACTGCCACAGAAAAGATCATAAAATTGAGTGTGATTGCATAGTGATCTACTTTACAACTGTCACAACTTATGATCAAAATTGCAGGCTCAAATACAGTCAAAAGTCAGGGATTACTTGTAAAAATAAAGACACCTTTGACAGCTGATGTTTATCTGGACAATCACATACTTTTCTTAACAATACAGAAGTGGCTTGCTTTTGCCTTTTTTCAAGTTATCTTTTCTATTTTCCTGGTCTAGACCACATTCCTGGAATTGCTCATATCCATGTCTTTACAAGATCCAATTCCTTTGGGGTTAACCAAGATCAGTTAAGTACTGTCATCTGTGCTGTTGACCAACAGCCAATACAGGTAGTCCTTGACTTACAACAGTTCATTTAATACTGTTCAAAGTTACAATGGCACTGAAAAAAGTGACCTATGAATGTTTTTCACACAACCACTGCAGCATCTTCATGGTGAGATGATCAACTTCAGATGCTTGGCAACTGACTCATATTTATGACAGTTGCAGTGTCCCGGGGTCATGGGATCATCTTTTTGTGACGACATGCAAAATCAATAGGGAAGCCATATTCACTTAACAACTGTGTCACCAACTTAATAACTGCAGTGGTTCACTTAACAACTGGGTGAAGAAAGGTCATCAAATGGAGCAAAACTCACTTAACAACTGACTCACTTAGCAATAGACATTTTAGCCACAATTGTGGTCATAAGTCAAGGACTACCTGTATTTTTCTGGGTGCAGAATGGTTCAACTGACATGACCGAGTTCCATTTACTTCCATAAGTACCAGTAGGATACAACTGATGCAACTCCTACTCAAGTCTCAGTCCAATTAATCTTTTTTTTCAAAGGATCAGTTATTCGTTTCACAAGTTATAATCTTATGTCTATAAAATTAAACGTGTCAGACGATGAAATGGATACCAGTCTGTAGACACTTAATAATATAATCAACCTTTTAGTATTTAATAGATTACAAGATTCCTTGGTGTGATTGCTGCAAAAGACTAACAAAGCAACCTACCTGGAATATTAAGCAACTCATTTATTTTAAAGCATTACAACACATGTGGCAAATATCAGGGCTCATTGGAGGGAGGAGAAGGGTAGGCTTTAGAAAGTTATCTGACATTTGCACTGCGCCAGTTTTTTGTAAACAAATGCCACCCCATTCTGCACTGTCAGAATGAAATATAGCATCTACAGGCCCATTTTGAATTTCAAAAGAAATATGTTGTAGCAAGCTTAATAAATGTTAAAAAGTTTGTGCACGTGTGTGAGTGGTCTGATGCCGTATAAAACTTATGCTGCCCAAAAGCAAACCAAGTCAGCTATAGTAGACACAATGGAATCATCCAGGAATGCAAATGACCAATATTAGCATAAAAAGTATAACCATAAAGGATGTGTGGAAAACAGTAACTTATAATAGCTGCTAAACTCTATTACTTATTTAACTACCGTAATGAAAAGAACCATTTGAATTATGAATAGCACCAAATGAGTTTTCACTTTGAAATATTTTCAAAGCTTCGTATTCATTCTAGCTTATCCATATATAAATGCTTGCCACTGATTTTAGAGAGACCGCGATCTGTTTTATATTTACCTCATTGATAGATAAGAGGTAGATTACCATGGCTTTACAGGGTTTTCTTTTTTTAAAAAAAAGCAACCTTGGAAAACTCATATGGAGATCAATCACATGCACATGCTTTCAAGTATGCTGTATTTCACGTGTAGTGTATTGATTTGTAAAACGAAAATACTCCCCAAATCTTGATTAGAAATGGGGAAGGTTTTATATGATACAGTTCAATACTTCTTGTTCCCTCTTTTGGTGACTGAATTTAGAACTGAGTTAAGCAAGAGAATAATTGATCCAAGAGTTATAGGTTACACTACAATATTTTCCAGGTTTGTAGGACAAATATCAAGAAACACAGTAATTAGGTGGGTCACAGAAATCTAGAGATTTAAAGTCATTTGGAATTTTTAGGCACTGGAATTGTCTGGTGAATCAAATTATCTACAGGCAGTTCTTGTTTAGTTCTTGGTTAATTATAACCAGCAACTGAAGTGGTCACTAAGTGAAACTGAGACGCTGATGATGATCTTACTCAACTCTCCTTTGCTTTATAGACCTTCAAGGGTTGTAAATATGAACCGAGGCCACCAAGTTACTTTTTCATCACCATTATAGCTGCAAATGGTTGCTATCTGAGGCAGTTCCTAAATGAGGATTGTCTGTATTTATACCAATTTCCCTCCTGTGCTTATCATAGGAAGCACATGCCAAAGGTTGAATTTTTATACAACACTGTCAAGCCAAAGATAGCTTACAGCTATCCTAATTGAACTGACTCAAGCATGGCCTGTCCATCAAAACATGTGCTTTCCTATGAAGTATCAGAGAGCTTTAATGATTTATTTATTTCATGACATCTGGTAGTTTAGCAGGACAGTCAAATGCCATGCTTTAAAATGATTTTGTCTTTAATTATTTAAGCCTTTAGAAGTTTTTTTTAAGTGATATACAGTATGAATTAAAAGGGTGAAATCCTCAATGGATCAGAATTCCAGCTAATCATTATTATTACCATAATTCCTTCAAGAAAAATGTGAAAAGGAGCCAAGATTATATTGCATTTATCAACACTTACAGCTACCTAAGCATCTATCTTTTCTTTCTAAATAAAGTAGTACATCTCTGAATATTTTTTGTCGTAATCAGTGTTCAGGCTATATATGTATCATGATCATAGTTAGAATTAAGGAGCAGACTACCGACATGCTAATTGATCTCATTACATACAGAGGTGGTGCCTGGTTGAACACAAGCCTCCATCATGCTGTTTACATAAGGACTATATCCCAGAGGTGGGTTTCTCCTAGTTCAGCCTGGATCAGCCGAACCGGGAGTGGTGGCAGCAGGAGGCTCCGCCCAGCTGCCTGGATGCACGAGCGCATGCACGAGCGAACCGGTAGCACTGGGATTTGAAACCCACTTCTGCTATACTCCCACCCCCCACAATCCATGCCAAAGTTAAAATTCAAAATTCATAGGTTTACTATAACATCTAATGAGGGATTCTTAAGAATTGCCACAGTATTTTGTAATAAAGAGGTTGCAGGTCTTTTGTACATTTACATAATATAGAAGTCTTTCTTGATGTGTTGCTTCAAGATCCTGATGCTTCCCCTAGTACAGTGATGGTTTGGCACCATGTTTCCAAACAGGAACATGCATGCATGTGCATGTGAGCGCTGGCCAGCTGGTCTTCGCAAGCACCGGAGCACCAGAAACCTGAAGATAAGCTGGTTGGTATATGCATGCCTGTTTTTTAGCCAGTTTTTTTGGCTATTTTCCAACAGTTTTTGGTCTGGAAAACAGTCTGTTTTTTTTGGCATTTTTCAGCCATTTTCTGGCACTCCAGCACCTGCGAAAACCAGCCGAGTAACCAGAAGAGCAGCTGGTGATTGTGTGTGTGCCTATGCCCCCAGAGAGGGCTCTGTGTGGAACCTCTGGCACATGTGCCATAGGTTCGCCATCACGGCTCTAGTACTGTGATAGAGAAAAGAGAAGAAGTTGGCGTGAGAGTTAATTGGGCACTCCCCCCCCCTTTTATCACACAGCAGATATTTTTAAGGAAAGAGAAGAAAGGAAAAAGAAATATCAGCTGTAAAAGGTAATTCCTGGTAGCTGGGATTATTTGAGGAAGCAGCTTCACAAGTGGTTCAGTAAATGATGCATAACAAGAATATGAAAAAAACAGTTTGGCATGTTCTCAAAATTCTTGTACATTCTGGCTCCAGGGAGAAGGGAAGCACTTACTTCTTAATGCTTTTTAAAAATACACGCTGTAGTTATGCTATATTACCACCTGACTAACCAGTTTTCTTTAGCTCAAGTGTTAATGCTTCTCAATGGGCTATTCAAATGTGCATAACTTAAATAAATACATGCAAATAAATAATGGACTTTTTTCTAGACTCTGGAAGAAGCATCCACTTTTATCATCTTATAAATGAAGATGAGAGCTCTAAGTAGTTTCAGCTGTTAAGAAAATAAAGAATGGTAAGATTAAAAAAAATTAAGAGCAATTTTTTGTGACAAAGCATTTTGTTATAAAATATGCATGTGAAATTTTCCTTTTTTAATTACGAGGTATGTAAAAAATTAAATAGACATGGTCTTAATGCATTTTAAAGAAAAAAGAAAATGTCGGAACAGCATGGAAACTAGCTAGTAACAACAGATGGCTCGTAGACAACATCGAGCCAGAAGATTTTAGCTAAAAGGCATGCATTTCCATAGCAGAGTATGTGACAGCATCAATATTATTGTTCTTTAGTATTGTGTCACAATGCATTTATAGGAACATTACTGAAAGAAACTAATTTGTTCTTTTTTTTTCCAGCAGTACTACTTGTCAATGAAGCAACTACATTACAGGGATTTAATATGATGATAGGATTCAGCCCTTTTGAATTCAGTTTAAAAACAACTGAAATATAGTCAGATGGCTGTGCTTATTTTCAGACCAATTGGGCATAAGGATGCTATGAACATAGGGATACTTACATATTTCCAAGGCTATAGAAGTCTCAGAGCCATCAGCCAATCAGGTTTTGCCCTTTCAACATAGAAAATTGTCAACCAATGAATGTACACTTGCTGAGGATTACTGAGTACCTCATCCCACAATTTTAATCCCTGGTCCAAAGATATATCGGCCTTTTAAAAAAGAGCAACACCACAGTAAATGCTCCTCATGGTCAATACCATTGAGAAGTTAAAGACAACTTCCATTGAGAAGTCTCAACAAAGGTTATCCCTCAAAGCAACTGTGTCATTTTCATCTGAGGCCCAGGTCTAAACTGAAAGGGATCCAGATAATCCATTAGGGCACTTTGGAACTGAAATTAAACAATCTTCTTAAAAACCTTCCCAAAAAAGTAAGATATAACATAAAATAGTAAAGTTTCATTATAGGTAGACCCCAAAAGGATTATTGATAAGATATACTGCCACTTCATCAAAGAATTCTGGTATAACTCTCCTCTTTCAAAAAGATCATTGACCATTTTTCTGGATCCCCCACGTCAGCCAGGAAGGACACGGATCTAAGTCATTAATAATGGACGTCACATTAGATAGCACCTTACCCATTTTATGGGAGTTCACAAGTTGAAATAAGTCCATGCCACAGTACAAAACAGTAACCACTTCAAATCTGACCTGTGAAGAGGTAAGACTCCAATCAATTTGACTTTATCAACAATGATGTATCATAGCATTCTGTTGGCATCTTTCTGTTCATTCCTCCCACAAATGAATGGGTTATCTTAAACAAGAATGCTGGAAGATAACTCCCTCATAAATGGAGAAATACTGAAAGTTTGCTGTCTTTATTGACAGGCTCAAACATATTCCTTCTCTTACCTAATAATTAGTCAAGTTTACTTTTCACCTTCATCCACCAGTATTCCAGGTCTTAGTTTTGTTGTTTCATCTTAGTAGCCTAAGAAGCACGTCAAGAGTGGCCAAGGTTACACAGGAGCAAACTTGTAAAGTGCTCTGATCATCTCCTCACTTGCCAAATTGTTCAACACAGCTGCTGTCCTGGGACAATTATCTTAATCAGTCCACTCATCCTGCAGAGGACTTGGGTGGTGGAAAAAAAATCATATGGACCAGAAAATGACCTGATTATGGCAAAGCACCCAGAACAATGTCTTTAATTAACAGATTACATAACAACTGCTCTGAAACAAAGACAATACCTATCACAGGTCCATCTGTGTAGGTTCAAGATTACTTGTGACTGGTCCAGGAATTCCTAAGCTGTTCCAGACCACAAATCCAGGACAGGAAGACTGAAATTCCCTAGTACCAACAGTGGAGGGAAAGAGACATTCCTATCACCAGCCCAGCAAGAAAGCCTAAGAATATAGAAAAGGCTTCTAAGTATTGATATTCACATGTCCATAGAGCCAATTTCACCCACCGGCATTAATAGCTCATTAGCACTACAGCACAGCAATCGCAGCCAAGATGACTCTCAAGATCATTGCCACTTCCCTTCCCTGACATCAACATTGCAGCCATTATAGGATCTAAAATCCAGAAAGCCAAAAAGATCTTCTTGATAACGATTTTTTGGAAAATTCCTATCATTCATCTTCCTTCCTTCCTTCCTTCCTTCCTTCCTTCCTTCCTTCCTTCCTTCCTTCCTTCCTTCTTGCCTGCCTGCCTGCCTGCCTGCCTGCCTTCTTTCCTTCCCTGCCTCCCTCCCTTCTTCTCTCCTATACTTCTTAATGGAAATTTACCAATTTCCATATTGTTGACATTTATAAATGGAATTATTTCAGAGTGCTTTTGATATGAAGTATTGCCATTAATTTCATTATTTTTCTGTAATTATTTATAAGTTAATGATTTATAAGTCATTAATTTTTATCTGTGCATTATCAGTATTTTATAACATTGTTTTGATTTTTATTTATGATTTTTATCTATAATTTTTGTTTAGTATACTGTGGGAATTTTATTATACTGTTTAGAGATGTAATGTATTATAAGCCACCAAGAGCTTCCTTGATCATGACAGGCATACAATGAATGATGAATGAGTGAATGAATGAACAAACTATTTTTATTACTTAAGCTCAGAAGAAATTGAGTCCTTCGTTGTGCTTTCTGTCTCTACATATATGCACACATGCTTGCGCGCGCGTGCACACACACACAGAATTACAACATAGTTTCATGTCTTTATTTCTTGACACTGTCCTTTAAATGGCAACCTCCCCCCTTTTAATTAATTCTGTTTTTAAGATTCCTTCATAAGTGATCAGCCAAAGAATTAAATATGTAGTACCAATAAGCAGAATTTCTATCATTAAGTTAATTTTTCATTTATCAAATGTTAAGCTAATATTTAATTATAGTCTTTGCTTTATGTACCTTCAGTAGAACAAAAAAATATAGTCTTGTCTTCCAACAGGTGTGATATGTATTCCTTATTCTAAACATCTATTCACATAAATTTACTCAGTGTTGCAACTAGGTAATTTTAGATATTGGACATAATTATTCTGTAGAGATGGGAGCTATGGAGAGCCATGTGGTACTGCTTTAGTTGTGAAAAAACTGCTAATTTAAATGTACCTCTCCCTCTCACTAGTCTTCCATACTATTATACTATTAATAAACATAATATTACATTACATTAATGTATGTATGTCAGTTCATGGATTGTTTGTATCCCACTTTTTAGAAATCAAACTTTTGTCGTAAGACACAAGCACTTAGAACAGCAGTAAATTTAACTGAAGATGGCTGTTATTTATGAAAAATAATGTTAGTATATGAACATCTTCTTTTCACAGGAAATTAATACCTTTTCAATAGATAATGACAACTATCAAGGAGAAGGTGGTAAGATTTCTTTCAATGCTTTTGAAAGTTACTATAGTGGATGCCTTTTTTAGTCCTTGGAAGATTGATGATTCCATTATTTGTAGGACTCAGCAATAAATCTCAGAGTTTAGGCTAAAGTGAGCACTTTCCCCTACTTTGCGTCTTCCATTACACCGTTATTCATCATGTTTAATCATTCATTTACCTCTGACTGCTACTGCGCTCAGGGAGGACCAGCAGATTATTGATTTTTGACTTTTACCCTTTAGAAGCTGGGAAAACCGGCTTTATGACTGCCTAATCAAAAGTGACATGCTATGGGTGAAATGAGGGGATGAGAAAAGAATGTTGCCACCCTTGAAAAAATGAAAGCTAAAGAACAGAGTTTATTATGATGGAATAGAATTAAGAGCCTACAGAGATGATTATGGAAAACTACAAATTAAAATAGATACCATCCATGAGACATGAAAAGATTTGCCCAGTTGAAAAATATTTCTTGGAATAAGGAAAACTATACTGTAAATTTATATCTTCAGCTAAAAGAAAAATAAAGAGTCCAAAACTGGAAACATCTAATAATTAAGTTCAACTGAATAAATGCACCTTCTCAAAACTCAAGGAACAAAACTCAATAAAAACCTATTGGAAAGAAATCCAGAACACATACAAGGAATAATTTCTTAACAAAATCTGTGAATCCTGAAATATTTGAACCTACAAAATTGTGGTACTGATTACTAACTTGCATTATTTTAAAAGATATAGAATCCATTTTTGAGGGCAAGCCATAATACTTCAAAGATTTGTGGAATAAGCATGATTCAAAATATCAGTTACAGAGGAACAAAGCTATGTGTGCGTGTATACAGGCACACATATACATACACACACACACTCACTCCTCAACTTCCAGTACTTCTGTTGTTAAGTTCTGTTGCTCTATTTTACGACCTTTCTTGGCACAGTTGTTAAGTGAATCATTGCAGTTGATAAATTAGCAATCCGGTAGTTAAAAGTGAACCTGGCTTCTCCATTCATTTTGCTTGTCAAAAGGTTGCAAAAGGTGACCACATGACCTTGGGATGCAAGGTTATAAGTATGAACCAGTTGCCAAGCATCTGAATTTTGATCGCATGATCATAGGGATGCTACAGATGTTGTAACTGTGAAAAATGGTCGCATCACTTTTTTCAGTGCCATTATAACTTTGAACAGTCACTAAATGAACTGTTGTAAATCGAGGAATATACTTATATACATAGACACATACACATAAAGATATTTCTGTTTCTGAGCACATCAGAGGCATTCGACTGGCCACTGTGAGAAGTACTATGCTGGATTATAAAGGGATGATCGGCAGGACTATTCTTAGTCATCTCTGAAGATTACTTTTCTAGACAACCAAAAGCCAGTGAGCATTTATTCATTTTCAACGTAGTCATTGGGAATATAGTTATATATTTATATTTATTTCCTGGGAATAAAATGAGTGGTGATGCAGCTGTATGATGTTCCAGTAATATATTATGAATGTAATTAGGCTGCACAGGAGCAGTTTATGTGCATAACATCGCCATATGAAACACTGGCTGGGAGTTGAAATCTAACACAGGAGAAAGATAATAGCCTAGAAAATACAGTCCAATATTGTTTTTGAGTCAATATTTGTTCTATACTCTCTAAATCATGGGTGTCAAACTCGCCGTGTCATGTTACTGTCACATTTCATGATGTCTTCCCCATTCGCAGAGCTGGGGTGGGTGTAGCCTGAGGCCGCCAGTGTGACTTCCCTGCTCTAAATGCTCAACAGCTGACAGTAGATGTTATAGAAAGCTATTTTTCATTTGTGATTTTTGATTGCGATTTTTCCCCTCCTGAAAATCTGAGAATCCTGAATATAAACTCCATTTTCAGAAAAAAAGACAGGTGGCCATATAAATGTACCCAATAGATAAATGAATATATTCTAGCTAATAATACATATATGCACTAGTGCAATTCCTATAGTTATATTGTAAAATTATTTAGACAAGCTTTAATTTTACAGAGAAAAACTTCACCTGATCTTCTATAGATCTTTTAAGTTTAAAGTACACTGTAAAAAAAGCTGTAGTAGAAAAATTACACTAGATAGAGCAAAATGAAAAAAAGGATTGAGGTAATAAGCCTTCACTGATGCTGTTAACAATCAGGTGCACAGAACCCAAAGTAATCACCTGTCAAATGGTTGTTTATGCCAGAACTAGTCTAAAGGAGGAAATTCATGTTATTTGCCCTGGCCTACCCTGATGTCTCCTTCTAGAGATTAAAGCCAGACATTTTGGCAGAATCCGCCTGCAAATTATATAGCAGAAGAAAATATTTTTGACACGATTCCCATATTCAAGAGCAAAGTAAGTAGAAGAAGGTATGTCAGCCTCTGTGAGAGTGAAAATTTGGCTCTATAATAAAAAGATAAAAGTGCTTAGGAAATAATGCTGTTCAGAAGATTTTTTTAGGTTACTGAGCAACAAGATAATAAACACACAACATGTCAATTCATATTTATAGAGTAAGAATTTCTGCTAATTTATTACAAATCTGCAACAATAATATGACTTAGATGTGATACAGCCAGCTGATGGAAATGGCAAAATCCCCAGGGCAGATGCGCAATGCCATTTCAGGCTGAAATTGAAAAGCACCTTTTTAAAAACACTTTTCTTAATCTTACAAACATCAAAGACTCCAAAGTCTGCTTACAGCACTTTAGAAAAATGAAATTCACAAATAGAAATATTACAAATAGAACACAAACTGAATTAAAACTCCAAACTGAAAACAACAACAATTTAAAACCCAGCAAATAACACGCCAACAAAGCAAAAACCAAAACACAAAAGCTTTAATGATTCAGTTTAAAGGCAGCTCTTGACCATGTCTTACTTTTTACAAGAAACCAGAAACAGAGTTACTATTAAAAATGACTCTGTTTTGTACCTACTATTCTGATGGCCCTTGTTTTGGGGCAGCAAGAGGCGTCCTGAAGTCTAAACCTTGTTTGCATGTATTAGTTCACGAAACCTGATTTTAAACAGTTTAGAATAGGGACATCCAACCTTAGCAACTTTAAGACTTGTGGACTTACTTCCATGTTGGCTGGGAAATTCTGGGAAGTGAACTCCACAAATATTAAAGTTGTTAAGATTGGACACGCCTGGTTCAGAACATTAAATATCAGAATTGAAAATGTACTAAAAACTATGCCTGAATTTTCATAGGTTCAATTATCCAGCAAATAATGAGGAGCCCTTATCCATTGTTTACCCATCCCTATTCTAACATTGACTTTGGACACATGTTCAGAATTTCCACATCAGTCTTAGAAGTAACATATTAAGTCACCAATACTGATAGTTAATAGAATAGGGGAGATGTATTAATGTCCACCAATAGGAATAAAAGCTCTTCCTTGAAGGTTTATTTCACAAGAAAGGCAATAATGCTGTGCTTCCAAATTCCATCCAGTAGTGAAGAATACAAGTTAGAAAAATAGAATGTTCTTGCACAGTAAAAATCTGTGCTCCTAATGGGGATATGTAGCTAATAAATAAGAACTAAGGGCAAGGCTAGTTAATAAAGCCTATAGTTTCTTCACATGAGTGGTCAAGACATAAGTTGATTAAAAATTTATTAAAATTTATTGTTAAATGCAAAAGAGACTATTCTTCAAAGAGTAAATTAGTGTTATATATTCATATGCAATTCATATTCATTATATATTAATTAATTAAAAATTAATATGTATATATATATTTAAAAAGGGACAATAGAACATTGTCATATGACAGTAACCAAAGTTGCATTTTGAACATACCTCCAACATATGGAGATTGTACTGGCTGGAACTCCACACGGTCCAATTCTGAGTCTTCTACTCGTCACTATTTTTTAATAATAACTTGTAGAGGTAGAGAGAATGCGGACCAAAATTTGGTGGGATATCTGATTACCTAAAATACAGATGTGAAATTAAAAATGATCTTGATTAAATAAATCAGTTGGGTGAAAGTGACAGAATTATACTTAAGAGAAACAAAGACAAAATTTAAAAAATCAAGGAGACAATCAACCTAGAGCTAAGGATAAATTTCCTGACAATTAAAACAATTAATCAGTGGAATGACTTGCTTCCAGAAGATGTGGGAGCTCAGTACTCCAACACTGGAAGTTTTTAAGAAGAGATTGGGCAACCATTTGTCTGAAATGGTGCAGGATTTCCTGCTTGAGCAGGGAGTTGAACTAGAAGACCTCCAAGGTACCTTCAAACTTTATTTTGTTATTCTTCATTTAGGAAACAAAAATCAAACACTCAGTTATATTGGGAATACCTAACTTTAGTCTTTGTGAAAAAGAATATGGATAATTGTTGATTGCAACCTAAGTATGAAATCAGTAATGTGAAGTGGCTGCAAACTACAATTAAAATATAAGACTGACATTAAGAGAAGTGTGATTTACAGATTTCTAGTAATACAAATTTTGTTTTACCTATTTTAGTCAGACTGTACTTCAAATGCTTTGTCATATTCTGTGTTCTGTATTTTAAGAAGATTTTGGAAACTGGAGTAGTGGCAGTACCAATTAGTAAATGGGGGAGGAGAGATCAAGCACCTCCCTGCTCCTGAATGGGATCCCAAAGCATGCCAAAAGAACAGGGAAGTATCAACAAGTTGATGATATCAAGACACAGCTATTTGCCCAGGCTGAACAGAAGAAACTATGGATGTTGCACCTGATACCAATTGTTAGAACTAAGACCACACCAAAGTGCGGTCAAGCTGAATCCCACAAGATGAAGTAGCTGTTTAGACTAGACTAGACTAGGACTAGAATTGAGTTGAATTCTTTATTGACCAAGTGTGATTGGACACACAAGGAATTTGTCTTTGGTGCATATGCTCTTAGTGTACATAAAAAGACAAGATACATCCATCAAGAATCATAAGGTACAACACTTAATGACAGTCATAGGGTATAAATAAGCAATCAGGAAACAATCAATATCAATATAAATTGTAAGGATACAAGCAACAAAGTTACAATCCAGCAGTCATAAATGGGAGGAGATGGGTGACAGGAATGATGATAGTAATAGTAATAGTAAAACAGCCTTAGTGAATAGTTTGACAATGGTGAGGGAATTATTTGTTTAGCAGAGTGTTGGCGTTGGGGAAAAACTGTTCTTGTGTCTAGTTGTCTTTGTATGCAGTGCCAGAAACCACCATGCTCCATGTTAACTCTAACTAGATCAGGCAAGGTTTCATGTCCTCTGAAGGAGTACTTGCATGAGCTGAGGTTTCTTCTGCATTTTCAACTTCTACTTGGCAGCAGGTGGAGGTCATGACCAGGGCAGCCTTTGTTTAGCTGCAGCTGGATGTGCCAGATAAGGTAGGATTCCTTGGCTGAAGTCACTCATGCTTTTATCAATTCACCTTTGAAATACTGTCATGTGCTATGGTTGCAGCTGTCTCTGTAGACTATTTAAATACTGCAATTGGTCCCAAAATTGGCAGCCTGCCTACTGATAAATGAGAGAAACTACAACAAATTATCATCTCTGTTGTATATTCCACATTAGTTGTCAATAGATTTTGGATACAATTCAAAAGGCCAGGAATGGGAGATTTATGTTCAACAAGAGGTTTTCCCAAGAGGGGGAAAGAAAAAATATAGGGTCTGAAACTGAAAGGAAAGTTGTTTTTCAGATAATCATTATGTAACGAACTCAGTCTCTTCTTTTCCAGTGTACCATTCATTCGTGCATTCATTCATTCATTTCTACACTGCTCATACCACCTAAGTTTCTTTGAATGGTTTACAATGAAAAAGGCTGTGAGAAAAGGGTCAGCAAGGCTCTGCCTTGTATACCAAAATATTAGATCTAAACTGAAAATAGTTCGCTTGCTAGAATTTTTATACAGTTATTCATTTCAGCTTAATAAATCTTGATAAAGAGAACTCTATTAGAGTTTTGAAAATAATCACTTTTGGTTACTTTTAAATACTTGCTACTATCTGTTTGGAACATTTTGATTTGGATTACTGCACTGTGCTAAAAGGACCCTTACCTTTTAGATTCAATGATTCTAAGCTAACTCACCAATATATTCCTAAATACATGCAAAGGTGTCCAACTGATTCACAACAATAATTTTGGACTTAAGAGTTACAGTTAAAAAGAATTAACTGAAGATACCACCATTTTGAACGTTTTGTGAAATTATATTTGAACTTCACAAATTTAGAAATGTCCATTTTTAAATAAATTTTATTACAAATTTTAAAGAGAACATTAAAACACAAACTAATACAGAATAAAGAAAACAAAGAAAAAGGGAAATGTAAGGAGAAAGACAAAACAAATGCTGAAAGAAAAGGTAAATAGAAAGAAGCTTTTGATTTCCTTTGCAGCAAATATTATGTTTACAAAATTATCTCTTATTCTTATTTTGTAATCTTATGATTATAAAAACCTTCATTTTTTTCCTATTACATAATTTTCAAGATTTCAAGGATATCCTAATCAGAAAACAGACTCAACAAGAAGTTTTATTGAGATAGTAACAGAATCTTGCAAATTTGAGTCTGTTTTTCCTCCTCCTCCTTCTTATACCCCAGCTAGTCTCCCCCCAATCTCCTTTTCCAGGGCTCAAGAACCCCCCCCCTTGTGTAATGTCTTGAAATATTTCCTTCAAGGCCATCTCTTGACCAAAAAATAATATTAATAATCTGATACTAATTAAAGTATACCCTCTATTTTAACAAAACACGAAGTGTTGTCTTAAAAATTATAGTGGTATACTATATACCACTATAATGTAGTAGTATATAATATACTGCTGTATAGCAGCAGTATTTTATATGCACTTTTATCTTAGTGCAATTGTTCTTAGAATTTCTCCTGCTTCATTAGGTGATCCTTTGTTTTGTTTTGCATAGAATTTGCCTGGTTTTCACAGCAAAACTGTCAAAGCAGGAAGCAACAAATGGTTTTGTTTTTTCACCCAGTGTGTTGCAGAGCCTGAAGCAAGTTAGGCTAAGAGAAATCAAAAGTCATTAAGCTTGCTTCCAAATCTAACTTACTTGCAAGTTTGGATTCTTAATAATTTTATTAAGCATGATCATAATAATCTTTGTCACAATATTTTTATGATTCTGATTTAATCTCACTCTTATGTTTTTATAATTTTGAATTGTAGTTTTTTTGTGATGTTTCTAATACAATAAGCTCTGAATCCCCAAGACTCAAATTCTGCTATGAACATATTACACAGATATATTTACATAACTGTTCACACATGTATCACTCTGCTAGGAATGTCATACTTTTACATTTAGATAGAGCCTAACAGCCACCGTCCTACCAGGAATGTCAAATTTACCAATTTCAATGTGGTCAGTGGAAAAACTGCACTTACCTAGAAGGGTAGTACTGCAGATGTCACAAATTTAAATCTGGAAATGTAAAAACTGTTTAGTACATGACATATGAGTAGGTGTGAGTGAACCAACTTAATCAGTGGTAGCAGACTATAAGGTAAAGGTAAAGATTGCTCTCACACATATGTGCTAGTAGTTCCCGACTGTAGGGGGCAGTGCTCATCTCCGTTTCAAAGCTGAAGAGCCAGTGCTGTCTGAAGATGTGATCATCTGGCCGGCATGACTAAATGCTGAAGGCTCATGGAACGCTGTCACCTTCCCACCAAAGGTGGTCCCTATTTTTCTACTTGCATTTTTAAATGCTTTTGAACTGCTAGGTTGGCAGAAGCTGGGACAAGTAACGGGAGGTCACTCCGATACGTGGCGCTAGGGATTCGAACCGCTGAACTGCCGACCTTTCTGATTGACAAGCTCAGTATCTCTCAAACACATACTTTGATTTTGTTAATATGAAAATTTTAAATTATGATTTAGTAGTTGGCTAAACTTTTAATGGATTGAATGATTATTCAATTTCAACTTAATATTTTGATCCTAGTTAATCTGGATTGAATGATTATTCAATCCAGATTAATTAGGATAAAAATATTAAGTTGTAATAAAAATGGGAAAAATAACATTTTTTTACCCAAACCCTATATCAGGCAAACAAAATTAATAATTTGGTAGCAGATTCAAAATGGAGAAAAATGTACTCTTTGACACAACAGATCCATTATTTTCAGCTGCAACATTTGAGGATCAATATAACGTCAAACATTTTTTTAGTTAATGGGCAAAAAGACAATTATACTTTAAATCATCTCATTCTTAATCAATTATATTTTCTGAATGTACAATTGAGCTGATTCATTAGCTTCCTGTGTAATTAGTCATGTTTTAAAAAGTCTTTGAAGTTTTAAATCTACAGTTAATTTTTATTTGCAGTTGAAAAGTTGTATTAAGATAGATAATGGTTAATTTGCAGGTAATTTAGAATAATGAGCCATAATGTCTTGTTTTAATAAATCAATGGGTTAGAACCTAAAAAAAATGTTAAATTAGTATTCTGTTATCTTAAAATGAAATTATTTTTTAGGTACGCTGGATACCCCAGAAGATGTAGATTTTCAGCCTCTGTATATTGAGGTATAATACATCAAAAGGCACTTTGTCTTAGAAGTTTTGGACCTATTCCATGGTGATAACATTTTGGTTTAACATTCATAGGATTGTAAATAGGGTCTCGAAAAAGAAATCAAGGTCAAAAAAGTGAATACTATTGAGAACAGAGGTGGCCTATGGGTTCATGGGATTTGATGAGAGTGGGTTCCTATCGGTTCGGCCCGGTTCGACCAAACCAGTAAGTGGTATGGTGGCCTGGGTCATTGGAACCAGCAGTGACCCAGGCCTGCCATGCCCCTGAATTAGTTCTCCATCTTGTTTTTGAATTCTGCACATGCGCAGAACAATTTTAATTGAAATGTGCATGCATGTGCAGCGTGCATCCAGCATACGTGAACACACAAAATGCACACACGAGCAAACCAGCAATAAAGCTGGCCGGAACCCACCCCTGAGTCTAAGGCATCTAAGAATTATTTGTGTGTGTGTATATATACTGTATATGTGTGTGTGTTTGTGTCTACACGCACACACATATATACACTCATGCTCCTAATTATATTTGTGGTACTCTACTTCTAGCCCTACTTCTTCCTAATTTTAGAATGAAGAAAGGCCTTACACAGATGGGAGCATTTCTTTTCTCTCTCTGTCAGTCAGGCTAGCAGCTGCATTTTTGCTCTTTCATCTTTCACCACTCTGACCCATTGATCGCCATATGTGTTGGTTAAATTGGCCCTAAAATGCCCCAGCTGTTATTTCAGGAGGCCAACAGCTCCCCTTCATAGACTTTGGACTATTCTGGAATTAATAACCCTGCAGCTGTATAAAGAGATCTAATCCGACATGGGATCACTAGCCAGCATTTATTTACTTTCTAATCAACCTCATATTTGCTTTTTGTATTATTTTATATTGTTCTACTTGACTATTTCTTCTGGTTTTTTTTTAAAATAAAGTTTTTAAAGCAATATTTTTTAAAATAAAAAAGGATTCCAATTTATCATTGGAAAATATGCACAAGGAACTACCTTTTCTGTTATAGCTACAGTATAAGGAACTTTGGAATTTCTTTGCTACTGTTCAAGAGAACAGAATGTATATCCATACATTTCTCTGCTAATTCATCTTACATAAATTGTGCTTAACCTTAACAAAGTTTAGAGAAGAAAAATTAATACAAAGCTATAGTTTATAAAATTGGCTTGTTTGACTAGTTTATGTTACAAGTAACTAAGTTACACATAATAATAAATAAAAGCTATGATTAATGATATGAAATGATTTTTCCCACATCCACATAGCTATACTTAAAGGGAAAACAGGATACAACAGAGGGAAAACTGGGAAGGATCTTTGCTACTAGAGCTGAATTCTTGACATCTCTAAACAACAAAAACCAGGAAAGTTGGAAAATCTGTAGGTAGAAGAGATACTGATTCGCAGAAACTGAATTAGCTACGTATTTTGTAATCAACAGGAAGAATTTCTCATTTTAAAGTTAAGCTATGACTCAAGTTTTATAGGTCATCAAATGTTAGGCATGTTGAAATATTCAGTTCCAAGTGCTTTCTTCACATGTGCATTTTAATACTTAAAATATAATCAAATAATGTCAGATTCAGACTTTTGATCCAAATCAGTTTGGTCATATGGACTGAACTGGATAAAAATAATTGATTTTCTGAATCGATTTGTGGTTTTAAATTGGACACCGTTTGCATACTCTTAACATCTGTATCTATTCTTGATTATCAGTTTTCCATTTTACAGTAGATTTTTTTTTGTTTGGAGATGATATTTTCTTAATATTATCTATTATGCATGTCCTCAGGGGAGCCAAGGGACAATGAGGCAAATTATATCATTGGACAAATAATACAAATAATGCTTGCTATTGGTATCATGGGACAACTGTTGAAAGTACGTACATAATTTGTGCAACTGACATAATCCTGGCTCCTTCTGGATGCCAATATTTTCTGTTCTTTCATAGCATTTTTCCTAATGAAATGAAAACTAAATACTGTTTATAGTATACATTTTGCTATCAAACAATTTATCTACCCCATATTGTATCTCTGAGCTTGTGCCGTACACAAGTTCCTGAAAATAGAATAAAATGTCTAGAGAGTTGAGATTTATTGCTGTGCTGCAGTGAAGTCTGGCAATAACCCAGGCTGAACCTCGAAGAAGATCAAAAATTTCACATAGGTTATAGGGATCTCTATTCAGATAGAGCTGAATTACAAGTGCTAGGTAGATTGGTCTTTTTGTCTTATTGTTCTGCGTTTTATTTATTCTTTCTGGGGATCAAGCCTGGTAGAATATTGCACCACAGGCAAAAGTGGCAATATATCAAATGCCAGAAGACTGCAGAAAATCTTCATAATTCCAACTCTCTGAATTCACCTTTTATGCATCATATTCTCAAACAGATTCTTATCAAAATATAACTGACAGATAACATTCTTTTTCTTTGTTTTACTTTCCACTGGTAGGCTGAAAAACCAGGAAGCTAGAAGGATATTTCCTTAACAATAAACATATTGATGCAGATTTATTTTGTTTGCGGTTTTCCCTAATACAATTCTAAGCATGTTTTGCTACCATGTGTTACAGAAAAATCAAAGGATTCTTTATATAAGATTGTGAATTGCAACTACTTCATTTAACTTTAGAACAGCTACATAAATTAGAGACCATTTAAATCGCAATCATGGAGTATGTTTCATAATAATTTAATAATAATTCAGTCCAGGATGTTTAATAATTCAGTACAGAAGATTAACTATCAATATTGAAATATAGACATAAATAAACTGTTCCTAAGGTCTTAGCTTGAGCCAGAAATAAATTATCTCGCTTTGTAAATCTTGAATAAAAACATTCATAGGATACTTCAGAAAGTGAGGATGTGTGAATAAGACCAGCTGTTCCTTGTTCTGCATTGCAACTGAATAATAGGATACGATTAAATAGTTATGGTTTGGGACACAATTAAAATATGCAATGATAATAAGAATTCTGGACACAGACAGTATGCCTGATTTCAGCTATGGAATAGCTACACATAAATACTAATGGATTTCTGAATTCACAGAGCTCTTCTGATCTGCAAAATACATTGAATTAGGTTATTTATGGAAGGGAGGATAGTCTACAAAAGAACTCTTGAAGTTTGGTATGCACAGAGATTTAGAACAGAAAACAACTACTTCTACTTGCCAAAAGCCAACATGGGTTTGTCAAAAACAGATCATGCCAGACTAATCTTATTGCATTCTTTGATAATGTGACAAAATTAGTGGACCAGAGGAATGCCGTTGATATAGTTTACTTGGACTTCAGTAAGGCATTTGATAAGGTAGACCATAACCTAATACTAGATAAAGTAGAAGAATGTGGGTTAGACAGAATCACCACCAGATGGATTTGTAACTGGCTGACCAACCGCACTCAACGTGTAGTCCTCAATGGAATTGCATCTTCATGGAGGGAAGTATGCAGTGGAGTACCCCAAGGCTCTGTTTTGGGCCCAGTACTCTTCAACATCTTCATCAATGATTTGGATAAGGGAATAAATGGGGAACTCATCAAATTTGCAGATGACACCAAGCTGGCAGGAATAGCCAACACTCCAGAAGATAGGTTAAAGATACAGAAGGATCTTGACAAACGTGAACTTGGGCACTATCTAATAAAATGAATTTCAATGGTGAAAAGAGTAAGATTCTACATTTAGGCAACAAAAACAAAATGCATAGATATAGTATAGGTGATACCTTGCTCAACAGTAGTAACTGTGAAAGGGATCTTGGAGTCCTAGTGGACAACCATTTAAATATGAGCCAGCAGTGTGCAGCAGCTGACAAAAAAGCCAACACAGTTCTAGGCTGCATAAACAGAGGGATAGAATCAAGATCACATGAAGTGTTAATACCACTTTATAATGCCTTGGTAAGGCAACACTTGGAATACTGCATTCAGTTTTGGTCACCACGACGTAGAAAAGATGTGGAGACTCTAGAAAGAGTGCATAGAAGAGCAACAAAGATGATTAGGGGACTGAAGACTAAAACGTATGAAGAACAGTTGCAGGAACTGGGTATGTCTAGTTTAAGAGAAAGAAGGACTAGGGGAGACATAATAGCAGTGTTCCAATATCTCAGGGATTGCCACAAAGAAGAGGGAGTCAAACTATTTTCCAAGGCACCTGAGAGTAGAACAAGAAGCAATGGGTGGAAACTAATCAAGGAGAGAAGCAACTTAGATCTGAGGAGAAATTTTCTGACAGTTAGAACACTGAATCAGTGGAACAGCTTGCCTCCAGAAGTTGTGAATGCCCCAAAACTGGAAGTCTTTAAGAAGATTTTGGGTAGCAATTTATCTGAAATGGTATAGGGTTTCCTGCCTAGGTAGGGGGTTGGACTAGAAGACCTCCAAGGTCCCTTCCAACTCTGCTATTGTATTGTATTGTATTATTTTAGAACAACTACTTTCTACTTCTACTTTATAATTCTGAACTGGGATAAGTTCTCTGTCTATTTTTCCAGGTGAAGGAAGGATTGCCGTTACTCATGATTCTTGTTTTGTGTTATGCTTCAAAAGAAAAATTTCAAAAGTTTCAAAAGCAAGACTCACAAAACTCTTATGCCAAGTTGACTGCCACACTACCTTCTCAATAATATCCATAAAGTTTCAGGTCCCAGAAGTCTCCTGCGCCCACGTTTGCAAGACACATACCCTGTTTCCCAGAAAATAAGATCTCCCTGGATAATAAGCCCAATTGGGCTTTTGAGCGCATGTGCTAAAATAAGTCCTCCCCGAAAATAAGTCCTCCTTGAAAATAGTGCAACATAGCAACTTCCATGAGGTGACCGCCTTCTGCACCTCAAAAATAATAAGACCTCCCCTAAAATAAGGACAAGCACTTATTTTGGGGGTCAAAAGAAAGTAAGACCCTATCTTATTTTGGGGGAAACACGGTAATATACTGCATTAATTTCTACTAG